>NC_137961.1:35306130-35373630 GCF_963924665.1 Micromys minutus | reverse complement strand
ACTTGAGCTTTGTACAAGGATATAAAAAAGGGTCTATTTTCATTCTTTTGCATGCTGAGTGCCAGTTGGACCCACACCATTTGTTGAATAAGCTGTCCTTTTTCCATTGAATATTTATGGCTCCTTTGTCAAAAATCAGGTGACCATATACATGAGGGCTCATTTCTGGATCTTCTATTCTATTCCATGTATCCATGTGCCTATCTCTGTACCAGTACCATGCAATTTTTAGCACAATTGCCTTGTAATACAGCTTGAGATCAGGAATGGTGGTTCCCACAGTTGTTTTCTTGTGGTTGGGGATGGATTTCGCTATTCTAGGTCTTTTGTTATTCCAGATGAAATTGCACATTGCTCTTTCCAACTCTGTGAAGAATTAGGTTGAAATTTTGATTAGGATTGCATAGAATCTGTAGATTGCTTTTCGTAAGATGACCATTTTTACAGTGTTGATTCTCCCAATCCATGAGCATGGGAGATCTTTCCATTTTCTAAGATCTTCCTCGATTTTCTTCTTTAGAGGTTTGAAGTTCTTCTCATACAGGTCCTTCACTTGCTTAGTTAGAGTCACACAAAGGTACTTTATATTGTTTGTGACTATTGTGAAAGGTATATTTTCCCTAATTTCTTTCACTGCATATTTGTCCTTTGAGTAGAGAAAGGCTACTGATTTGTTTGAGTTAATTTTGTATCCAGCCACTTTGCTGAACTTGTTTATCAGCTGTAGAAGTTCTCCGGTGGAATTTTTGGGGTCACTTAAGTACACTATCATGTCATCTGCAAACAGTGATGTTTTCACTTCTTCCTTTCCAATTTGTATCCCTTTGATTTCCTTTTGCTGTCTAATTGCTCCAGCCAGGACTTCCAATACTACGTTGAATAGGTAGGGGGAGAGTGGGCAGCCTTGTCTACTCCCTGATTTTATTGGGATTGCTCCAAGTTTCTCACCAGTAAGTTTGATGTTGGCTGTTGGTTTTCTGTATATTGCTTTTATTATGTTTAGGTATGGGCCTTGGATTCCTGTTCTTTCCAAGACTTTTAACATGAAGGGGTGTTGAATTTTGTCAAATGCTTTCTCAGCATCTAGTGAGATGACCATGTGGGTTTTTCTTTGAGTTTGTTTATATGGTGGATTACATTGATGGATTTTCTTAAATTAAACCATCCCTGCATTTCAGGGATGAAGCCTAGTTGATCATGGTGAATGATCGTTTTGATGTGTTCTTGGATTCCGTTTGCAAGGATTTTGTTGAGAATTTTTGCACCAATGTTCATAAGTGAGATTGGTCTGAAGTTCTCTTTCCTTGTAGGGTCTTTGTGTGGTTTAGGGACGAGAGTTATTGTGGCCTCAAAAAAATGAGTTAGGTAGTGTTCCATCTGACTCTATTTTGTGGAATAGTTTGGAGAGTATTGGTATTAGGTTGTCAATAAATGTCTGAAAGAATTCTGCACTGATCCCATCTGGACCTGGGCTTTTTTTTTTTTTTTTTTTTTTTTTTTTTTTTTTTTTTTTGGTTGGGATGCTTTTGATGACTTCTTCTATTTCTTTAGGTGTTATGGGATTATTTAGTTGGTGTACTTGGTCCTGGTTTAACTTTAGTATCTCATATTTGTCTAGGAATCCATTCATTTCCTCCAGATTTTTCAGCTTTCCTGAGTATATAGGCTTTTGTAGTAGGATCTGTTGATTTCTTGAATTTCCTCAGTTTCTGTTTCTATGTCTCCACTTTCCTTTCTGATTTTGTTAATTTGGATACTGTCTCTTTGCCCTCTAGTTAGTCGGGCTAAAGGTTTATCAATCTTGTTAATTTTCTCAAAGAACCAGCTCTTCGTTTTGTTGATTCTTTGAATGGTTCTTTTGTTTCTATTTGGTCAATTTCTGCTCTGAGTTTGATTATTTCTTGCTGACTACTCCTCTTCGGTGTATCTGCTTCCTTTTGTTCTACAGCTTTCAACTATGCTGTCTAGTTGCTAGTGTATGCTCTCTCCAGTTTCTTTTTGGAAGCACTCAGAGCTATCAGTTTTTCTCTCAGTGCTGCTTTCATTGTATCCCATAGGTTTGGGCATGTTGTATTTTCATTTTCATTAGATTCTAGAAAATCTTTAATTTTTTTCTTTATTTCTTCTTTTATCATGCTATCCTTTAATAGAGAATTGTTTAGTTTCCATGTGCATATGGGCTTTTAGTTGTCTTTGTTGTTATTAAAGACCAGCCTTACACCATGGTGATCTGATCGAATGCATGGGAGTATTTCAATCTTCTTATGTCTATTTAGGCTTGTTCTGTGACCGATTATATGGTCAATTTTGGAGAAGGTGCTGTGAGGTGCCGAGAAGAAGGTGTATTCTTTTGTTTTAGGATGAAATGTACTGTAGATGTCTATTAATTCCAATTGGTTCATAACCTCTGCTAGTTTCACTGTGTCCTTGTTCAGTTTCTGTTTCCATGATCTTTCCATTAATGAGAGTGGGGTGTTGAGATCTCTCACTATTATTGTATGGGGTGCAATGTATTTTTTGAGCTTTAGTAGGGTTTCTTCTATGAATATGGGTGCTCTTGTATTTGGAGCATATATGTTAAGGATTGAGAGTTCCTTCTGACAAATTTTCCTTGTAATGAGTAAAAAGTGTCCTTCCTTTTTTGATAACTTTTGGTTGAAAATATACTTTATTTGACATTAGAATGGCCACTTCAGTTTGTTTTTGGGGGCTGCTTGCTTGGAAGGTTTTTCCCAACCTTTTATTCTGAGATAGTGTCTTTCTTTGTCTCTGAGTTGAGTTTTCTGTATGCAGCAAAATGCTGGATTGTGTCTATGTATCCAGTCTGATAGCCTATGTCTTTTTATTGGGGAACTGAGTCCACTTAATATTGGTGATTGCTTTTTTCTGCTATTTTTGCTTTGAGAGGTAGAATTGTGCCTGTGTGTCTTTATTTTTTGGTTATCTTGCTTAGGTATTTTCTTGTTTTTACTAGGATGTAGTTTCCCTCTTTGCATTGTGTTTTCCACCTATAATTCATTGTAGTGCTGGGTTTGTGGTCAGATATTGTGTAAATTTAGGTTTGTCCTGGAATATCTTGGTCTCTCCATCTATGGTAATTGAGAGTTTTGCTGGGTGTAGCAGCCTGGGCTGACACTTGTGCTCTCTTAGGGTCTGCATGATATCTGTCCAGGCTCTTCTAGCTTTCATAGTCTCTGTTGAGAAATAGATGTGTGTGATTCTGATTGGTCTGTCTGCCTTTATATGTTACATGACCTTTTCCCCTTACTGCTTTTAATATTCTTTCTTTGCTTTGGCCACTTGGCGTTTTGACTATTATGTGTCAGGTGGAATTTCTTTTCTGTCCACTCTATTTGGAGTTCTGTAAGCTTTTTTTATGCTCATGGTCATCTATTCTTAAGGGTAGGGAAGTTTTCTTCTACAATTTTGTTGAAGATATTTACTGTGCATCTTAGTTGATATTCTTTGCCCTCTTCTATTCCTATTATCCTTAGGTTTTGTCTTCTTATTGTGTCCTGGACCTTTTGAATATTTTGGGTTAGAAGCTTTTTGGCTTTTGCATCTTCTCTGACTGTATTGTCTATGTTTTCCATGTTATCTTCTGCCCCTGAGATTCTCTCTTCCATCTCTTATAGTCTGTTGGAGATGCTTGCATCTGTGACTCCTGATTTCTTTTTTAGGTTTTCTACCTCTAGGGTTGTCTCTTTTAGTGTTTCCTTTATTGTTTCCATTTCCATTTTAAATCACTTCTTCAATTTTTTCATCTCTTTGGTTCTATTTTCCTCTTGTTCTTTGATTTCTTTGAGTGGTTTTTGTTTGTTTGTTTGTTTGTTTGTTTTCTCTTTAAAAGCTTCTATTTCTCTATGCTTTCCCCCTGGTTCTTGTTTAAGGATCTCTATTATTATCTTGAGGTATGATTTCGGGTCTGAGTCTTTTTTGTCTGGAGTGTTTGGCATTCTGCTGTTTGCTGTGATGGGAGAGCTGGGTTCTGGTGTTGCCACGTTGTCTTGGTTTCCATTGGGTAAGTTCTTTCACTTTCCTCTTGCCATCTTGTTGTCAGTGATTGGTTTCAGTCTCTCCTGGGTACCTTACCTGTGTCCCTGGAACCACGCTGTTCCTGTTGGTAGATGGCCAGAGCATTTGGTCTTCACGCACAGGCCCTCCGGGTGGAAACCGAGTCCCTAAGGCAGAATTCCTGCTCCCCTGAACCAATGGAGGGGCGCTTTCTGTGTGCTCTGCCCAGACCTCTCTGTGCCTCTGCTACTTGCAGCGCAGTCTCACCAGATCTGTATCCCTGGATCTCCGCTGTTTCTGGTGGCACATGGCCTGAGTGTTTGGTCCGTACATACCCTGTGCGATTTTTCTTAAGAAAAAATAATGTTACTAATTAGAGCTGCCGATTAGTAATGTGGTAAATAAAATAAAATAAAATAAAATAAAAATGGGTTTCTATAAAGATCTCTCTGAGTTTCTGTAAATAAGTTTGGACCACTTAAGTCTGTTTGGTAAGATTTGCCTTTTTGTAGGTTGCTGATAAATATGTAGCATTTGTTTTAAATAACAGAAACTGTCTACTGCAGCAGATAATCTTTGAAGACTCTTCTCACTGCAGCAAAACCACCGTCTTACAGTCATGGTCTGATGCCCTCAGGATTCCAAGTACTGTTGTAGGTCACACAGTGCCCAGTAATTATGCAAGCAATTGGAGCACATCACAGAAAACAAAATATGTATGAAAACAACACTCATCTTGAGAAAATGTATGAGATAAAAGATGATAATATGTTTTGTTTACTAGAAAAACAAGGGAGAGCCTGGCTTATCTCCCCACACTTGCCCTGCCTGCTAACAGCTCTCTGGAAAAGTCCTGGCATGGGTAATTTATGCAGCTCGTGTAAGCCTGGATACTATGAAAATGTCCTACTTAATGCTGACCTTCATAGCACCAAACCAGGACCCAGTAACCAGAAATTTCCCTTCAATCTTGCGTGGAGGAGTCACATTTTAAAGCCTGTCATTCTTTATCGGGAGCTGCCACTTAACTGTCAGTAATATGGCTTTTAGAATTTAAATTGCAAGGGATGTAAAAATAATTCTTAACAGCAGGTAATTGCAGTTTATAATTTGTTTCCTCCTCTAAATGCTCCACAGCACAATTCTGAGCCTTCTCCTCAGTGGTGATTGTGAGTCCTCAGTTTGGAGTAACTCGGCAAGAAGTAGATATTTTATTAAAAAGAGGAGGGAAATTGGAAAAAATTTCTAAACTTGTGTCTTTCCTTTGTGTTCTATTCTTCTGCTGGCTCTCTTTTCCTTCCTTCCTTCCTCTCCTTCTTCCTTCCTTTCTCCTTCCTTCCTTCTTTTATCTCTTCATTTCTTCCTTTCTCCTTCCTTCTTTTTTCCTTCCTTCTTTCTATTCTTCCTTTCTTTTTTATTCCTTCCTTTCCTTCTCTCTTTTACTTTGGAATGGTATGATAGTGCTCTAAAAGACTTTGGCAAATAATTGAGACATCTCCTTTCTAATCAGAAAATACAATTTCTCTTTATGTATTTATCCAGATCATAGTTAAAAATCACCTAAGAGGTAAACCTCTGGCAATATCTGAGAGAGGGTGACTAGGTCAGATTAATAGAGGTGAGAGGGCCCAGCCTATGTGGGCAGTGACATTCCATAGGTTGGGGTACTAGTCTATATATATGTGTGTGTGTGTGTGCTCATGTGTGTGTGTATGTGTGTGTATGTATGTATGTAGGTATGTATGTATATATGTATATATGTTTAAGAATGCAAGGTGAGAGCCAGGGTTCTCCCCCTCTTTCTTTACAACTCAAATACAGTGTAACCAGCTGCCTCTGTTCCTTCTAGCATGACTTCTCCCTGATGAACTATATTCTCAAACTATGTGCCACAACGACCTCTTTTTCCTTGTTTTTTTTCCAGGTATTTTGTGTCAGTGATGACAAAACTAATACAGAGAAGTGAAGAGCCTTCTGAGATAACCCTGACCTTGTGGCTCTTGGGAATTTGGGGTTGACAACATGGAAGTGTTATCAGTGGTAAGAACATGGAAGTATGTGGAACCTTGGACAAGAAAGATCCTAGAGTTAAACCTCATGCATCACTGAGCTAAATGCTCATGAGGTTTCAGAGGGAAACAAGGACTCTATCCAGAACTGGAGTAAAGACCTGTGGTATCTGAGTCTAGATGCACTCTTCCATGACACGAGCATCTGAGTAAGGCCCATTTCAGGAAGTGTTAGAGGAAATTTCCAGACAGGAGAGCATTCAGGCTTTCTGGGTTATTGCTCATTGTCCTTATTTAGAACAATAGTATGAGAAAGTAAAAAAAAAAAAAAAAAAAAAAAAAAAAACAAACAGAGCAGAGAGACATGAAAAGTATATGCAATTTGATATGAAATGTAGCAGTATGTTTGTAGTTGCAGAAGAGGCAGCTTTGAAATTAGAGGTAACTGCTGAGATTAACATCAGTACAAGGAGACATGGTATTCAGTCACAGAATGGTTTGCTGAGGGCAAGACCACACCCATCAAGGGCTCCATCTTTTGAAAATGTAAATTCATCTAAATAAGAGCCCCCAAACTGAGAGTGCTACGGAAGGGGTGGAAATCAACTGTCTAGGAAACTCTCAGTCTAGGTTTGCCACAGAAAGATCGATGCAACCGTGGTCCAGGGTGGGCAAGGCTGTATCCCAAGGCTGCTTAACTTGATAGCTGCATCCACTTGGTTTTGGTTTTCCAGACATGAAAGATGGAAGATTGGTGGAGGCAAGGAGTCTTGCACCATGGTTTGTACTGTGTGAGGAGTTTTTGACCAATAACGTGAAAGGTTTTAATACACAGTACTAAGATCTTTATTAGATAGTCCATGGCTCTCGGGAGTATTTTCACTCCAATTAGAAAAACGTATTGTAAACTATGCACATATATAAACACATACATGTATATGTTATAATTTTAATTTTAGGTCAATATAAGATTTGATTTTTATGGCTTTTCCAAAGTTTCTTACTGTAGTTCATGTCTCCCTCTCCTGTAATAACCTCCTTCCCTACTCCGCAATTACCCATCTCTCACTAACTACATAACACCTCTTTCCTGCTATTCCACCCCACCTCCCCTGACTCATGGTCGCTTTTTATTTCCTTGGTTTCTGTGATTACTCCAGATTATATACTCACATCTGAAGATTTAGATGTAGGAAGCCCAGATGAACAAGAACGTCTTTTTGTGCATCTGTGTTACCTCATTGCATCCTAGCTCCTTTCGTTAGCCTGTGTGTTTATTGACCCTATGTTGCTCTACAAATAGTATTCCACTTACACTACCAAAGCGTGTCATGTTTCTTATTAATAATTATCAGCCGAAGGGCATCTGGCTTATCTTCATTGCCAATTGAACAGAGTGACAGTGAGCATGGCTAAACAAAGGCCTGTGGGGGACACATGCAGAAGAGCCAGAGCCAGGTTATATGGTGGCTTTAGTTTTAGCCTTTTGAGGATTCTTCACACTGATTTCCAGAGTGACTGCACGATTTTACACTCTTCTTTACTCCCATCCTCTCCAACATATAGTTTGGGTTGTTTTGGTTGCCTTAGCCATTCTGACTGCAAGGAGATGAAAGCTCAAAGTTGTTTTGATTTGATTTCCCAACTACTAGGAATGATGAACGCCCACTGAGACACGTAGTTTTCTACTGAGAAGTCTGTGTTCAGATCCAGAGACTATTTTTAAAGGGGTTATGGTTTGCTCGTTTGGACTCTGTGTTTCTGAGTTCTTCATATGTTCTGGATACTGTGTTCTCTTGCACTCTGTGGGGTTACTCTTTACTTGATTGACTGATTCTTTAGCTGAACAGAAACCTTTGGTTTTACGCTGTTTCCTCTGTCTGTTGCTGGCCTCAATTCCTGGGCAAATGGAACCTTATCAGAAAGTTCTTTCCTATACATATCTTGTAGGCTACTGCCTATGTTTTTTCTTTGTTCACTACCATTTTAGATTTCAAATTGAGGTTTCTGGTCCAGTTGGATTTAATTTTGGGGCAAGGTAATAGAGGACTAATTTTATTAATAGCCATATAAACATCAGTTTCTCACCAGCATCTGCTAAGAAATGCTATCTTCTCAGATGGCTACATCTCTGAGTACTCATGCTTGGATATTCTTATTTATTCCACTGATACCAGCACCAGACTGTTTTTATTACTGTACCTCTGTATTATATCTTGAAATATGGAGGAATAACACCTCCATCATTGTGAGAGTTCTTTGTTTTGTTGATTGACTGGTTGCTCAGAATTGCATTGGCTACTAGGGGTCTTTTGTGGGTCCATATGAATTTTAGAAATACTTTCATTATGTCTGTGAAGAATTCTGTAATTGTTTTGATAGATATTACAATGATTATGTAAGCTGCTTCTGGTAGAATGATCATTTTGATAATATTAATTCTATCAACTCATAAGCATGAGTAGCCTTTTTATTTTCTAGCATTTTTCTCAGTCTTTTTTTTTTTTTACTATAGAGTTCTTTTATCTTCTTGTTTAGGTTTGATTCAAAATATTTTATTTTCTTTGAAGCTATTGTAAATAGGAGTATGTCCATCTATGTATATTTTCATATCTGGCCATTTGATATTGGATAACCTATTGATAACCAACATCAATATTGGTGCTCTTTTCCCCAGGGAGGATTATTTCTCATACTCTAAGCTTTCCTTAGTTGCTTGTAACTCTTTGTGTAAGGTTGTGATCTCAAAGACCAAGCCAGTCACTTTGGCATGGTGCTGTGCTTGTTCAGCTTATGTTCCGGTAGTCATGCTGGTCAGACTTTATGAGTGTAGTTTCTGACACTACTAGGAAACATAGTTCCACAATTGCCTGATCCTCTGGCTGTTAAAATATTTCTTCCCTCTCTTTCATAATGTTCCTTGAACCTTAGATGCGGGAGTTGTTTTCTAGATGTATCCAATGAGAGCAGGCTCTACAACTGTATATTTTTCTTGGATGTGATTTTCAATAATGATCTCAGTTTGTACTAAAGAAAAGTTTCTTTGATGATTAGTGAGGACAAACAGGCAGCATGTAGTAAGAATTGTATCGGTTTAATAAAGTGGTGCTTGTAGATTCTCCATGACATCACTAGTCCTGGATAGGTCTCCATTACCGGGAATGGGAATGATTTCTGTCTTGCTGGGCAGGCCTTAGAGAGGTGTTGGTGTGTGTGTCACTATTGCTCCTAGATGTCATCCTTTTCTGAATACAAATTGTGTCTGCAGCATGGTTTACATATAGAAAGATATATGCATGTTATGTCTCTGTGTGGCTTTGGTATAGTTCACATACAGAATTGGGATTTGTAACTTTTAGAATATGACATTTAACTGAAGGGGTATGTCTATGTGTATGTGTCCCTGGCTTAAAGATAAGATAAATCAACTAGCCAATATGAAGGAAAAACATTAAGAGAGGTATTGAAGTAGAAATTAGGGAGGGAGTGAAAAAGAAAATGAATTATTATAGAAAAAATCTTACACTGTTGAGATATGTTGGTAGCAAGATTATTGAAAAAATGTTCTAATTTCTTCAGCATCAACTAATTTTGTAGATATAATTTATATTGCAAATGATCTTAAGTGACAATATACGTCTGGCACTGAGCAGAGCAGTTTAGAAGAGTCTATTGACCTGTTGATGTTTTCAACACTGTAATCTCTATTTTTTCATTTATTGATTGTTTTCATAGACTAGACAACTTATTATGTCTGTAACTAGTGACACCCCTATGCATAATTATCCTCTTGAGATCTTCAGCCCCCCATAACATAT
Organism: Micromys minutus; assembly: GCF_963924665.1. NCBI lineage: Eukaryota > Metazoa > Chordata > Mammalia > Rodentia > Muridae > Micromys > Micromys minutus. The sequence continues at coordinate 35,363,789 of NC_137961.1, read as the reverse complement.
AGAAAATTAAAGACCCAGTATTCAAACAGCGCAGTGCATAGGGCATACATACATACATAAAGGCCCACATACATAAAGAGTCATGGGATAATGTCATGTACTGAGTGTGGAACTGTAAAACTCTTTTTAAAAATTTCTTGGCATCTAATCCTTTGGCAAGGAATTTTGACTCACTGTCTACTGGGTTCTTTATTTGCCTCACATCTAGCTCAGTTTAACACTGTGATGTTACATGAGACTTACGTAGCTCTACATAAATTCTTCATCAATCTGAAATAGGAGAGATAGCCTATGCCACTGAACAAGCAGAATGGCAGAGATAAAAATAAGACAGGATTTCTTCCTGTTTCTGCTGGATGAGTGATGCTGTGTAAACCTAATGTCTCTCTTTTACTATGGCCTTCATATTTAGATGTAGTTCAAAAATCTCAGAATCAAAGTGTATTTCTTTTATATTTAATTTACCACTTACTCACTTTACATCCTACTATCAGCACCCCTCCAGACCTCCTCCCTTATCCCTCCTCCCATTCTCCTCTCATAAGGGGGAGCACCCTTGGATAAGATAAGCCTCTGGTAAAGGAGGCACCAGCAGCAGCAGCAACCCCAGCAGATTAGTCATTGCAGAACTAGTTGTATCCTCTCTCACTGAGGCCAGACAAGACAATCCAGTTAGGGAAACAGGTTCCACAGGCAGGCAACAAATTCAGAAACATCCCCTACCCCAGCTGCTGGGGAATCTGCATGAAGAGCAAGCTGCCCATCTCCTACATATGTGCCAGGAGGAGCCAAGGTCCAACCCACACTCACTCTTAGTTTGGTGGTTCAGACTCCTGGAATCCCAAAGCGTCCAGGTTAGTTGACTCTACTGGTCTTTTTGCAAGATCTTTGTCTCTTTGTATCCCTCAGTCCTTTCCCCAGCACTTCCACAAAAGCTCACCAACGTTATTTAATGTTTGGCTGTGGGTCCAGGCATCTGTTTCAGTCAGCTGTTGGGTAAAGCCTCTCAGAAAACTCTCAGTTACACTAGAATTCTGTCTGCAAGCATAACAAATGTCATATCCCCTCCCCAAATTTATTAATTGGAAATTCTCTGCATTTACATTTCAGATGTTATCCCTTTCACACAATCCTATCACCCCTCCCCTACCCATTGCCTCCAAGAAGGTGTTCCTTCTGCCAACCACACACTCTCAACCTCAGCACCGTGGTGTTCTCCTATACTGGGAAAATGAGCCTTTGCTGGACCAATGGTCTCTCCTCCCATTGCTGTCAGAAAATGCCATCATCTGCTACACATGAACCTGAGGCCATGGGTCTCTCCATGTGAACTCATTGGTTGATGTTTTAGTCCCTAGTAGCTATGGTGGGTTTGGATAGTTGATAATTTTGTTCTTGCCATAGGGTTGCATTGTCCATTTCCTCTAGATTTTCTAGATTTGTTGAGTATAGGCTTTTGTAATAGGATCTGATGATTTCTTGAATTTCCTCAGTTTCTGTTGTTATGTCTACCCTTTCATTTCTGATTTTGTTAATTTGTATACTCTCTCTGAACCTTCTGGCTAAGGGTTTATTGATCTTGTTCATTTTCTCAAAGAACCAGCTTTTGGTTTTGTTGATTCTTTTAATAGTTATTTTTGTTTCTATTTGATTGATTTCAGCTCTGAGTTTGATTATGTCCTGCTGTCTACTCCTATTGGGTGTATCTCCTTCTTTTTGTTCTAGAGCTTTCACATGCAAATAACAGAGTGTCATTAATAATGTCAGAGATGAGTTCTTGCCCATTGGATAGGTCTCTATTTTGGCTAGTCATTAACTGGCCATTCCTTCCATCTCAGCTCTATTTTTGTCCCTTTAGCTAGGACACACTTTAGGTCAAAGCTTTTGTAGATGGGTTGCTCTCTTCTTCCCTCTACTGGGAATCCTTCAGGAACTATATCCCTCACTATTAGGAGTTTCACCCAGAGTTATTCCCATAGTCACCCCTTGTCCCAGATCTCTGGCATATTCTAGAGATGCTTCCTCTGCCCACTGACAATTTCCATTCTTTCTCCCCTGCTCTCATGATAGCCCCCTGCCCATTTTCCCCTTTCCACCCCACATCACATCCAGTTCCCTCCCTCCATCCACCTCTGATATTTATTTTATTTCTCCTTCTGAGAAAGATTCAACCAGCCTTTCTTAGGCCCTTCTTGTCATTTGGGTTTGTAGGTTGTAGCATGGTTATCTTGTACTTTGTGGCCAATATCCACTTATAAGTGAGTGATATGTACCACGCATGTCCTTTTGGATCTGGGTTACCTCATTCACGATGGCATTTTCTACAGAATTGATGGTGTTCTTGTTTTTAATAGGTGAGTAGTATTCCATTGTGCAAATGAACCACTCTTCCTTTATCCATTCTTCAGTTGAAGGACATCTGCATTGTTTCCAGTTTCTGGCTATTACACGTAAAGCTGCTGTGAACATAGATGAGCAAGTGTCCTTTTTGGATGGTGCAGCATCTTTTGGGTATATGCCCAGGAGTGGTATAGCTGGGTCTTGAGGTAGAAATATTTCCAGGATTCTGAGAAACCATCAAATTGATTTCCAGAGTGGTTGTACAAGTTTGCACTCCCACCAGCAATGTAAAGTTGTTCCCCTTGCTCCACATCCTCACCAGCATGTGCTTTTGCTTGAGGGTATTTTTTTTCATCTTAACCATTTTGATGGGTGTGGGTGGAGTAAAATCTCAGAATTGATTTAACAAAATCATCAACATCCTTAGTCATCATATTTGAATTTTTATCTCAGACATTTTGTTATAAGTAGGATAGAGAAAAGGTAATGAGGAATGTTCTCATGAACACTTTCCATCTCTTAGGAGAACACATTTTTGTGTATAGAAATATGTTTGTGGTTTTATGTGCATATCTGGTACATGTAAGAAACAGTCATACAACTTTTACATGTGTAAGTGATGTTTATGTGTATGTTGTATGTCATGTATGCATCTTGTGTTGATCCTTGTGTTCTAGATAGATATGTGAGAATGTTTGTAAAAGGATCTGCATGTAGTTAATGTGGTATTGCCTGTGTATGCACATCTGACCATGAACCTCTGGGGCTGACATTTTGTTTAGGAGTCCATTTTGTAAATTCTGCTTGAGACATATCAATTCTATTTGTCATCTTGTATGATGGAGTCTAAAATTGCCTTGGTCCAATCCCAGTAAACAAGAAACTTGTAGATTAAACACTAAGGTTTGACCTTTCTTCTCCCATTCTATAAAGGGCATATAAAGACTAAATGCCAAAAACTGTTCAGCTAAATGCTGTTCAAATAAGTGTGTCAATTTTCCTCCTATTTAGTATTTTCCTAAATGTTCTTGTAAAACGTCTCAAACTTTATTGTCCTGTAGCCATAGGATATTTCAGATATTTAGTTAACTTGTATTGAAAGAATTTAGCAGACAATTGTATGTGTGTGTTTGTGTGAAATTTCTTCTGAGTGGACAATAAATATGTAGTTCTGTGTAGCCCAACTCTTCTAGTTGAATCAGTTCAGTTGAAAAATTCTGCCTGCTTGATTTCCTGAACTAAATAACCATTGATTGATATCCTTGCAGCATGAAGTAATAAAATGATGCACTCTACACTCCTTGCATTTAAAGAAAGTGATTATAGTTGTTTTATGATCGTAGTGATTGCCCTTTTTACTTTAAAATTCTATGTCTGAAAATTATGTCGTGTTGATCTCAAGAGGCACCCTATTCAACTTCCATGCCACAGTGAGCATCAAATTGAGGTAGAAAGTACTTGCGCACAGCTTAGCTTTAATTAGAGATCTTAAAGGATACCATCAAAAGTATTCAGTAGAGACTATGATTTAGTCTGTGCATTCACTTGAAACACTAGGCAAACTAAATGGAGCAATTTTGCTGATTTAGGTATTGTATAGATTGGTGATTTACATATTCGGTTTTTCAGGGTCTGAGACCAGGTGCTCTTTCATAATGTCATCAGTGACTGACCCAATATCCCCCAAATAACTCCACATTAAAAGAAGATCATAACATCTTAGGAATAGTCAGGAAATTGTTTCTACTTTAATTTTTTCTTTTAGCCATTTATATACATGGAGGGCATTATTGTTGATTATCAGTTTGAAAGACTCTGAAATGACCTAGAAGACAGCTTCTGGAGATACCTCGAGAAATTCTTGAGACTAGATTAATATCTGGGCTGGCTTGTTCAGAATAATCGTGATTAGGTTAACTGAGGTTGGAAGACCCTTTATCGTGGTGAGTGACACCATTCTATTGGATTGGAGCCTGGATTTCATAAAAAGCTAAAAGTTGGCTGAGTGTGAATAGTCACTGTTCTCTTGTCCCCAGCTATAAAGGCAGTGTGACCAGCTGCTTCAGCTTCCTGCCACTGTCTAGGCATTCCTCCCACAATGGACTGCGCTCTCAAACTATGCACCAAAGTAAACTCTTGGCTTTCGTGAATTACTTAAAATAAACCTGTGTGGTGTACATGTTTGCAGGTGTGTAGATGCACATGCATGTACCAGTGCACTTGCAAACTTTGTGTTCATTTTCAAGGCTGATGTTGGGAGTCTTTCTTGGTCACTTTTTCACAGACATGATTTGTCTATTGAATACAAGTTTAGCATTGTAACTAGTATGACTATTGCACTTGTACCAGGAATTCCCTATCTCTGTCTTCCCAGATCTGAAGTGACAGATGGTCAACTATCTTCTGGAATTATGTGTATTCTGGACATCCTAACATTCTTCATGCTTACATGGTACATGATTTAATTACTGAATCAATGAATATTTATTTATTAAAATTATATATGTATATATGTTTATTAGGATGTGAGTTATATTCTAGTATGAAAGGAAAAACCAAAGTTTATATTTCTTCATGCACTGTTGATTGTTGATGTGTTTGTGTGTATGTGCATAAACATGTACAAATGCCTTGTAATATTATTTGACTCTTATTTTTTCATGGTTTCTAAGTAGTACTATGGCCATGAATATCTGGAGATTAAGTTCATTTCAAAAATAACAAACAAAAATATTTTATGTTTGTCTATGGATATTTATCTATATGTTGTTTTATTTATTTATGTTTATCAATTATATATTAAATGTGTATTTGTTTGTAAGCCAGTGGATTACCCTTTATTAATTAATGAATGCAGTTTGTGTTCCCTTATTTAAAAACCTGATTAAAGGGTTACACCAATGCCAAAGGTTTCGATAATCTATAATGTATTCAAGAAGGCTGATATGTTGGGTGGCAAATAGCAAAACCACAGAAAACCTACCTTTGGGGGAACAAAAGGAAAGTCTTCATCACTTACACCAAGTGGGCATAGATACAGAATGTAAGCCATGGAAAACTGTTTTCTCTTTACCAAGCAGCCTAGTAGGTATGCCTCCTGTCTTTCTTCCTGGCTCACCCCCACTGCTACCCAATTTTATTTTCATGATGTAAGAAAACCACGAGGAAGCTGGTGAGGAAAAGCCATGAGAGAGACTGAGAGTAAGGGGTGACGAGTAAGAGGAGGAATGAGTCGAGGAGGAGAGAAGTCAAGAGGGAGGAAAGAGGGGCTGCTCCTGGCCTGGCTACACTGTTAAGCTCTTCTTTAAGGTTATCCAGCTAAATCTGAGCCAATGAAAAGGGCTGAGAAAGAACAACGTTTGATTCATAAATACCTCCAATAGGATCTGTGACCGTTTCCTTCTCCATCTGCTAGGTAGAATTTGATCCCGTAACTAAGAAGTCATGTGCTGAAAATGTTAGAACATCTATCAACCTGAATCCCTAAGTGATTGGATGAAGAGTAAAATAGAAATTTCTTCTACCATGGAACAGATTTTGTGCAAGTTGGGAGAGAAGTGGGAGGGTTGAACAGGAACGTAGAGGTAGTGGTGGTAACTAAGGATGTTTGGAGAAGCCAAGGAAACACACTATTTTTAAACTGTGTGTGTGTGTGTGTGTGTGTGTGTGTGTGTGTCCTTGAGTGCTTGTACTCACACACATACATATGTAGAAAAACCCTACATAGGAGATTATTCTTCTCTTAGGAACCATAGGTTTCAAAACAGAAAAAAAAAAAAAAAAAAAAAACCCAAACGAAACAGTGCCTGGTTTGAGCTATTTCGCCCAAGGTTGGTTAGAAGTGTCTTGGAGAGCCCCAGAGCAACACAGGATGTACTCATTGTTCCTGCTTGCCTATTAGATGAAGAGGCAGAGACAGGGAGACAGACAGTCCAGTAGACTCTAATCTCATTCCGTTTTCTACTTCTCACTCCAAAGTGTCTTTCCTTTGAGAACTATCTCCTTCTGGGAGAAGAAAGTTCTTTCCCAAACTGATGCTGACTCCAGCCTGATCCACTCTAAACTCTAAACGCCTAGCCAAACTGGGCCTGGTCAGCTGCTGAGTATTTTTCTCTCCACCGTGACCTTCCCAAGCACTCGCTGCTCATGCTCTCTGGCTGCCCAGTCTGAAGTGATGCTGGAGGTCGGGCTGGCTTCCTGCTCCCTCTGCATTAAGTGGCTCTGGACCACACTTGGGAGTTCAGTTCTTCACTGTTCAATGCTCCTCCGGGAAGCCACAGAAATGACAAAGTAGTGAAGTCCCTAGTCTTTGCTCACAGGGTTTATAAAGACCCGCAAGCTAGTGCATTTATGGTGTAACAGAAGAGTCTTTAATTCGTTGATGGAGAGAGCTTCGTTGATGGAGAGAGCTTAGCTGTTCAGTGCACACTCTGATATTTTATCAGCAGGGAATATTTCATCAGAATCTTAGACAGAGAAGACAAAGTATGGTTTAATGGCTCTGTCTACGTATGTGTTTCACCAGAAGCGATTCTGTTTTCAGAAGAAAAAAAATCCTCCCACATTATTTTCATAATTTGAAATTTGTTCAAAGAAACTTTTCTTATCTTAATAGTTCACAAGGTCTTTATATGAAATTCCAAAGCCCTCTTGCTTTATTTCTTAAATTTTTGTGAAGATATTATTGAAACTTGATTGAAGTCACATTGCACAAACAATGTACAATATCTGTGGCAATTAAGTTTAGTTATAAATTTAATTACAAATAGTTATTATTTAATTGAAAATAAAAGCCTCCTTAAAGGCAAAATAATTTAGAACAATTTAGATTAATGACTGAGCTGATTTTCAGAAACTTTGCAGTTTATTATGTTTATTTTGTGATTGTTCCTTTTTATGTCCCTTAAAATATGGTTGGCCCAGAAGAAATGAAGATATTCTAAATAGACACTGTGTCTCTCACTCTGACTATCAGAAGATTGAAATAGGCTCCAAGAACAATGGGAATCTCTGCCAGAACCCACTTGAGGAGCACCATAGGTTTTGGGAAAGAAGAAAGGTGGGAGTCCCCAGGCTCCTAAGACTTAGGGGATCCCAACACTCAGTAAAAAGTTGGGAGGTTCCCTGGACCTCCAAGACTTTGTGCTCTGGAGGAGGGAGGCTCCTGAATATTCTGGGGTCTGGTTCAAACACCTCCGAGTCAGAGCCAGTTGGAAGGTCACCTTGTCCCACAGAGCTTGGATGTGGTTGGCAGCATCAAAGGGGCCCTCAGCCTGGAGACCAGAAAGCTTGGAAGGAAGAGATTAGAGGAGAAGTCAGAGGAATATGGATGAGGAAGGCTTGGAGGAAAGCACAAGGCACTGGGGTCAAACTGGGTTTGCACAGAACACAAATAAAGTCACAAGAACAAAGGGGTCTTCTCACCATGAAACTGCCTTATGGAGGCCACAGCCTTCCCATGGGACATTTGCTGAGCATGCTTAGAATGGCTGGGAAACCAGCACATACATGTACATGGGCAGCTGTCAGGAAGGTACATCCTTGTTTTGTGGTTTGCTTGGAAACATCATGGATGGTTTTGATACACAGTCAGATTGTTTCTGCAGGTGGAGCTGACCTGTCAGACTGAGGCTAAGCCATTTCTGGCTAGGGTTTACTCCCTGGTACAACCTGACTCAATTCCTTGTGACCTGAGGCTAACCCTAACATTATGTACTGGAAATTATGACTTGCATGGCCTTTTTAAACATCCGTATGAGTGTATATATGAGTGAGTGCTTTGATAAGTAGTACATGATTTTTGTACTATGCAATAATCATTGCTTTTGCATACTTCCCTCTTTTTCCTGAAATACAGAAAAAATATTTTAAAAACGCTAAAACTAAAAACAAAATGTCTTTGCGTTTTTCTAGTGAAAAGGTTAGTTCTGAGTCTCCTTTGGGTACAATGCTTGAACTTGATGATTTCAAATATTAATTTTAGAAATAAAAATCTATCGCAGACTTTATAAAACTAGCCAAATTTTAAAATATTGCACATTTAAAGTAGTTTAGATTGATAAAAATATCTCTAATCACACACATTAAGTAGCTCTTAGGTCCTGTAATGTTTTATAATATATATGTGACCATCAATGGTGTATACTGTGATACGTGTACACCGTGACATATATAGATTGTCAAATCTTTATGTTATTTTAATTAGGCTTACTCACTGTAAGACAGAGATGATAATGACTGTCTGTGTTGTATAGAGCTTTTCCTATGTTTATGATCAGATAACTGCCTTCCAAACAGCGAAGGCAGAGAACACTGGTTATACTTGGTGAGGTTGTTCAGAAAAAGGTTCTACGCACATAAAACACACTTTTATTCTAATAGCAGCTATCAGTCATTTTGCTGACATTTAAATCCTATCTTGATATAATGCCCAACACATAAAATAGTACACAAGGTAATAATTCAGAAAATGTCAAAATGTATAATGCCTTAGTCTCAGTTGGGTATGGCATTTGTTAAAAATCAAAATACCTTTTGGCAAGTTGGTTTTTAAGTCTCTAATATAAGCTCACAAGGTGCATATTCAGTGTTAGTTAGTGTACTTAGTAATTTGTTGTATTGTAATTGTATTTGGCAGTCATTGTGTGGAACAGTGTTGCCGTATATTCAACCAGTGAATTAGACAATACCTTTAAAAACAGAAATCTTAAATTCACTGATCTCTTAAATAGGCAAAGTGATTTGAATATACCTTTTCACTGAAAGAATAAAGGATGAGAAGTTCACTTTCTGATTTATCCATTTGACTATTATTCCTGTATACATGGTTAATTCTTTCAAAGGAAGAGAGATGCGCAATTACTTGACTTTCTTGCATGAACCTAGATTTCTTCTGATAGTGCAAACCTTTTTACTGACATGTAACCACATAAAGGAAAGTACACAAACCATGGGTACAATCTGTGGGGATGTGTCGCAGCACTCCAGCCTGTGAGGAAGATGCTCAGCAGCATTTGAGTAAACACGATGCTGCTACCCTGGGAGTTTGTGGTAGACTAGTTATCTATGAGGCAGAATTTCATGGCAACATGGAACGGTTACTGCTGGCTTTTGGCAGTGAGGAGGCAGGAACGGAATGGACAACACATTTGAAAGATATTGTAGCTTGAACTCAGTTCACAACTCAAAACCAAACAAACAAAAGTTCCCAAAATCAGGAGGCCAGGACAGTTTTTAGTACAAAGATGTCTTTAATGTTGATATGTGCATTAGGAAAGAGTGGGTACAATTCAGCCAGCACAGACTCTGGCCCAGCACTAAAGTGCAGGCGGTGGTAATATAAACACTCGGGTCATTGCAGCTTCTCAGGGGAACTTACTGAGCTGTCTCAATGCTTGTGTTCTCTCGCTTTTAGGAAGAAAACACTGCAGAACTGTGATTCTTATGTGGGCAACCTCCATGTAGAAAGTGTATGATGTAGAAGAAAGGGCAGCCATGGGATATTTCATTTGAGGGTAAAAAGTTAGGAAGAAGAACTGGATGCCTGCTCTTGGTATGAACAACTCCAACACCTGTCCTCACTCAGAAGATGAGTCTTCAGGATTCTGACATATTCTGACCATTACATAGCAGGTAAAATGAGCAAGTTAGGACATAATAGCTGTTTCAGAAAGAAGGAACGATGTCATCTACTCAGTAAGGGATGGAAGTCTGAACTGGCATGAGCAAGCCTCAGCACCCACTCACTGTGGTACAGCATCTGAGAACATTCACTGAAGCTTGGCATCCACTGCTGGGCCGGCCACCTTTATCCCAAGGATCACAACCACCCTTGCTTTCTGTACTGTAGACTGATAACATAGCCCAGGCTGACCTGGAATCCTCAATAATCAGTCTGTTCCAGCCTCCCACTGCTGAGACTAAAGGCATGAAACCAAATAACTCGCTCTAAATATTTCTCCTAAATTGCAAGTTAGATGGAAGATTATTTCGTGAAGAAATTGTGACCTTCATGTTGAATCTGTTTCCTCAACGTTAATCACCTTGGATTGGTAGAACCACCACTCACAGTTCATTTCATTACAACTTGGTGCATTTACCTTTCTAAATTTCAGTTAATCCGCATGATAATTTCACTGTGTTGTGTTTACAAAATGAATGGTGTTAAGGAATATTAATGTATGTCCTAGAAAAATTATCAGGTGTGTAGCATACATTTCTCTACCTTTAATTTTTTATTAGTCACCCCTTCTTCCTCTAAATCATCTCTGCCTTCTCTTTAGTTCTAAGTCCACAGTGGTGTAGAAAGGAAACGAGAACTGGGTAGGACAGACACCCTGGAAGGATTACATCACTAGCTTCCTGCCAGCAGGGAGATGCCAGCATCTGCTACCCTAGCCTGTGCAGTAGCCTTCATTTTGAAACCGTTCTAAATGTTGGCTAGTTAGTGAGCTCCTTTTCCACTTGTGACAATGTACTCCAAAGAGGGTTATTTTACACATCTGTAGTAACATCACTGTTAAAATTAGTTATTGGTTTTTCAAAAGTGTCAACATCCGATGAGAATGACAATAAGTACAGAGCAGAAAGGGGCTCGGAAATACTGTCTCAGTGGTTTGAAGGAAGCCATAATAACGAGGCAAGATTCTGGTTCTGCCAGTCTACGTAAGCTATGCAATTACTCAGTGAATATCTGTCTCTTCAACACACCGTGTCAATTCCTGGGTTGTTTTATTGTCCCATGAGGCACATTACTGGATCTCAAGGGTAGAAAAAAGCTAGAAGGATATTAAGCCAGAATATGAAGGATGAACATTCACCATGTGTTCAGCAGCCTGGAAATTATTGTTTAATATTAATTTATAGATGATTGCTGAGCCAAAGGACATAATATCCATTATGGAAATGTTCAGTCATGGACGCTGTGCCCCAACACTTATTAATTCCAAGCTGAATAACAAATGCCATGCATCTCAACGCAAACACGTTCAAATGGACAACTTCTTCTTAGAAGAGCAGGAGCATCTCATCGCTAGCACGTTAGCCTCTGCAAATGAAAGAGTAAAGACAAGAAAAGGAAGGAAGGTGGGGCCGACATGCATACAGTGCAGAGAAACAGAGAGTGCCTCTCCAAAGCTGCAGCATAACTGTGTGCAGCTCTGCTAGCTGGATTTCGAGATGCCTTCAAGCACTTTGCAGAGAGGTGGTTTTCTCTGTGATGTTTGCAAGGCAAGTAGATGGATCTGTCTGATTCTCTGGTTCATCTGTTCACCTTAGCGCTTCCAAAGCGTCCTTTTGGGTGAAGCACTGGGTTTTAAGACATTACAAAAAACAACCTTTCATGCATAGTATCTCACAGAGCAAAGAAATTGTTTCTGCTTAACATGTGTTCAGGCAGCTCTGCAAGAGTGCTTGCATGTGAAAATGCCTTTGTTCTTTCAAAGACCTGTATACTGTATGTGTGGCTAGTGTAGCCAGGGCTATGTGTCCAATTTCCTAGAGCATAGTTTTTCTTCCTTAGCACAGTGTTTAGTGCAGAGGAGACATCTGTAGATGTTGACAAAAAGAATACCAGCACCATAGATTCTGGGTCAGCATTCAAGTGCAGATGGTGAGATTAGAAACAGTTGGGCCACTGAGGTCATTTCCTGCTCAGCTGAACTAAGTAAGCTGCCCCCCAAGGCTTGTGTTCTTTGCCTTTTAGAAAACAAAACAAGACACTTCCCAACTGTGAGTCTCGTGTGGGGAACCTATGTGTAGAAAATATGTGACCTAAAAGAAAGGGTTGCCCTTTTATTTGAGGGGAAGGAGTCGGTGAACAGCCAAAGTGAGCTTTGGGACTTCATTCTCTTAGTCCCTAGGAAGGAAATTTCCATCTGTGACATATTGCCCTGAATACCTGCTTTCTACTCTTAAATACAACTGGCTGCTAGAAGTCTCTGGTCCAACTGCTAAGGCTTCTGAAGCTTTTGGCTACATCTCCCCAGGCCTGGATGCCTGTTTTTGCTATGGAGAAATTCCAGCACTTGTCCTAGCTCAGAAGATGAGTGTTTGAGATCCTGACATGTTCTGACCTGTGGATAGGAGGTAAATAGACTAAGATAGGAGATACTAACTATTTCAGGAAGGTAGCATAATGTCACTATGTACTCAGTTGGGGATGGAAGTCTGAGCATGACTTCAGCATGAGCAATCCTCAGCATCCACTAACTGCTACAACATCCGAGCCCACTCACTGGAGCCTGGTACTCAATGCTGGCCTTCCATCCTTCAGCCAGTGACACTTTGGTGATCCACAATATAAACAATGTAAAGACCAGCCCTGTTTGTATCATGCCCATTACTCAGAATGGCAGGGCTGTTTGATCTTCAAATCTTGGACATGACTATGATCCAGTCAACACTTTGTAGAGACGAAGAGTTTTGTAGAGTTTTTCCAAAAACTGCAGGGGAAGAGGTGCAAACTAAAAATGACGCTGACTCCTCAGAAAGAAATGATATCCATGAATCAAAAGCTCAGGTATTGTATTTTTTTTTAAACTGCATGGCACAAAGAGATACCTACAGACCAGGAGCTAATTTCTATAAAATACAAACTTCCTCATGTGATTTTTAAAAAAAACTGTACACTAGAAGATGAAATGGAAGGAAATCAATGGACACACAGTAAAGACGACATTGATGACAAAGACGGTGAACAGAGAGTCTCTGAGCACCGCAGGGAAAGGCTTGTCTGAGGGACAGAGATGGAATCGTCCATGCTGGACACCTTGGAGAAGAGAGCTGGGAAACTTCCTTAATCAATAGAAAAAGATGAAAAAGCATCACTCCCCCACAGCACACAAAATGTCAACTTCAAATGGATCAGGGACTTCAGTGTAAAAGACAGAAGTTTTAAACCTTTGGGAGAAAATGCAGAATAAAGTTTTCAGGCTCATAGCTTGGCTGTGAGGTAAATCCACCAACCCTGCTCATGAGAAGGTGGTGAAGTATGAAAGTCCCAGTGCTGTAAACCTCAGGGATGAAACACACCTCCGAACCAGGAGGGCCAGGCCAAGCTTTGGAATAATTGGCTCCCTTCGTTTCCCTTCCCTATATAAGCTATTTTCTGCAGATGACATGGAAGACTCAACTTGAGGATGTTAATCCATTGTCATTGACTGACGCATTCCGAGTGATGATGTGTCGTTTAAAAATTCAATTCCAGGTTGTTCTTCATGCCCCAGGCCGTTCTGGATGCTTACCAAACAAGTCTTGCGATACTTGCCAATACACCCCCCTCTTAGTCGGTACATGTAACAAAGGACTAGTATTCAAACATATAAAGAACTCCCATGAACGTATATAAAACTGAAGCTCTAAAAATAGTAAAATGGGCAAAATTTCTTCCAGAAGGGGAACAGAAAACACCAGGTCACTACAGGAAAAGGTAGCCATCCTCATTAAGGATCAAGAAACTATAAATGATAAAGCATAATAAAATCTCATTTCTCAGCTGTCAGAGCCGTTTGAAAAGTATTAGCTGTCTCATCGAAATCTTGGGTGGGACTGAGTGCATCCCAAAGCCTGTGCACACACGGAGTAATAGTGACTAGGAAGAGGGTGTAGACAGAGTATTACCATTCCAGAGGACATCAGTTCAGCTCTGAACACCAGGTCTGGCAGCTCACATGCATCTGTAATTCCAGATCCCCTAGGCCTTCATGGTCACCTGTTCTTAGGTACACACAGAGACACAGCACATGCACACACTCACCTAAAAATAATAAAAATTTACAAAGCTTTGTTTGTCATAATACTAGAAATATGCACCCCTTCTCTATGGTTTATCATGCCTAATCTTTTTTATTGTTTTTTTTTTTTACAATTGTAGGCTGGATTTTTAAATTTTTAATCACTTTTCTTTCTCATATTTTAAATAGGAATATATTGATTTTAGCCTTGCATGTATGACAGTTTCAATATGTGATTACATAACTCTCACTTCAAGACAAAAATTCTGTTTTCAAGTTAATATTCACCATTATATGTAGAGGCTTAACATCTATGCTCACAACCAACATTATTTTTATTTTAAATTTTTCATCTTGAGCATTCCATTGATTTTATGAAATACTTCAAAGGTTAGATTATTTTTAATAATTGAGTAAATCTATTAAAAATTTATAATTAGTTTTAATACTTGATAAGTTTATTTTCCAACAAATGACACTTTTAATTTTTCTGTTTTCAAACATGGAATAAGTGGCTATGCTGAAAGACGCTCAAAATATAAGCAAGTTTCTTAAGTGTGCTATAAATACAGAATTTAAATTTGTAAGCCACTTACTTTTGAACTATTATTAAGCAAATGAAACTTTGTAGACCGAAGTCTATAAACATTTTCTCGTATGATATCCGCAATGTGTGATTCTAGGTAAGGAAAACAAGGCTATTGCGGGGTTCTAAGAGACTATAATGTGTTAATTATTTTTATTTAGGATTTTGAGAATTTTGTTTTAATTTTATTTATATCTCTAACAAAAAAACTCTTTAACCAATGTGCAATTTTCAGTATGTTAAAAGGAATAACGTGTCATGCGGTCTGCCATTTTTAGTTCATGTGTGTGGTCCCCCATTGGGGACATGCATTATGTGCAGTGTCCTGTCATTGTTGGGGTCTTACACTTCATTAGGAAAAGCAAAGGTCACTGTCTTCTCCTTCTTCCTAAAGGACAGGTAATTCTGTCTCTCTCGGAAATGCTGAGAACTGTCACGCTGCACACACATTTCATACCTACTGCACCCGCATCTGAGTAATGTAAGTAAGGCTATTACCAAATGCAGAATCAATCCTCCTTGGAAAGACTGAGATACAGGGTGCAAAAGAGAAAGAGTACCCACTGTAGGGAAATGAAAACAGCCTCTGCAAAGCTCAACAATGAAAGGGCTCAAATTACACTCCTAGGCAGAAATACCACAAATGGCTCCTGGCTCACAAAGAAAATCAATCCAAGAAGATGTGCTGATTTACATAGCTGATGTGGCTGAAAGACTGGCCTGGGGAGAGCATCCTCTCGGCACACAAAAAGGCAGGTGAGGAATTAGGTCTGAATTAAGAGCTGTCTAATGGACAATGAGCTTCTCCGAGTGAGGGAGATACAAAAGGGACCTGGGTCTGAAGCAAGGACAAGCCAGCCATCTGCCAGTGTCCCAGCCCATAAGCTCCCAGAAACCTGTAGGGGAAATGCAGTTTCAGAAAGCTTTCTTGAGGTCTGTAATGGGCACCTAGAGGTGATCATAAACTTGCAAATGAAGTCTGTCACTTAGTACTGCCTGTTCGCAGTCTTTCGGCTTAGGTGTTATGTAACTTCCTTCCTCCAGATCAAAGAAAGCCTGCTTTGATGTTCCTTTTATTCGTTTCACTGGCTTTTAAATTGTCTGAACTGAAGCCCATGGCAATATGTTACCTGTTCATTATAGCTCTTGTCTCCTCACTGCTGCTGAAGACCACAGGAAGTAGCCTAGAAATGAAAATGCGCACTGTTGTTGAAGATACACGAACAGCTAGCTTGTCTGGTGCAGATACCCAGGAGACCTGTGCAATGTGTTTCTGGTTCCCAGGAATGGTATATGGCTGCCTCTAATTCAGATTTCAAAGGTGCATATCCACCCGTGTGTTTCTAGTGGTCCCAAAGTCTCTAAAGGTGTTTGTTCCACTCTCTAACATCACTGTCACTTCCTGTTTTCTTCCTAAGAGCACCGGACTGTCAGCATCTCTTCCCTCCCTCCCTCCCTTCCTCCCTCCCTTCCTCCCCTCTCACTCTCTGCCTTTTCTGTCTCTCTTACACTTTCGCGCGCGCGCGCGCACACACACACACACACACACACACACAGTACTAAGTCTATCACAATCCATAGTCCTTTACCTCATCTTAAAGTCTTGGGGCAAAAATTAAGAAGTACCCACCCTTTGTTAAGTGCAGCTGACGTTTTATACCCACAGGTCATCTCTTTACAGCATCATGAAGACAGGTCTACCCTTTCTCATTTGGACTGAAATCCTCAGATCCACCTTATCCCTTAGAAAGCTGTCCTGTTTTTCTGTTATTTTCCCCATGTCTGTATTTTCAAATAGCCAACATTCACTATGGGACAAGTTAGCCTCGGTAGTCCTGACACGAAAGCTGAATGCTGTAACATTTGTTGCAGGAGCTGTCTTGTTCGTTACAGGATGGGTTACCTCCATTGCCTCCACTTGTGACATGTTAATTGTGCCCCTCCCATCCCAGTGTAATACCTCCAAAGTGTCTTCAGAATGGCCCAAAATTCCTGGGGATGGCAGCATCAACCAATCACCTCTCACTGAGGACCACTGCTACATCCTTTTGAAGAATGCCAGCTTCTTTCCGAGTTGTTTGACTTGAAATTGCATACTCTAGTCTTCCCTACCTATAGATATGTGGTTTACTTGCTGAAGCCCAGTGACACTAATTTCCTGGGGTAGCAGCATACAGAGGCTGAGCTTAGACAGCCAACCAGAGGCTGCATTCCAGGTGTGGACTTTCCTCTTGTGTGAGTGCACTTGGATAAGTTCATAGTGCCAGCCTCACAGAGCTGACGTGAGCATTCAGTGACTGGGTGACCACAGAGCCAATTGATGCTTCACCATTGGTATCATCGGTATCGTAGCTTGTTCTTTTGGCAGACAAGACTTTAGATACTGGATTGCAGAGCCAACCACTTTCCTGTGTCAGGGGCAGCATCTCTAATGAACTCCCTTTTCTCTCTGATAATAGCTATCCAGATCAATCTCTCACCAATGTAATATGTAAAAGTTCAGAAGAAATAGGACTCAATATAGAACTACCCTGAATACATAGTAACTACCTAGTGACTTTGGCAATACCTGTCAAAACCTGACCTTTACCAGGGATTGTGTGCTTACTGGGTCACGGTTATGCCTGAGGAACAGAATTTTAGAAGCCTTCCAGGTGCTTGTAAGAAGCAGTCAAGGTTTTGAACCACTTATTAACATCAATTTTCAATACTAATCTATTAGTCCTTGTGGTTTAAATAGTCTACTTATCAAATTAAGCTGCATTTATTTTATGTTATCAGAATGTAAATAATCAAAATTTTACTATAAAAATAAATGATGATCACTCAGTGGCTAATTTAATGTATAAAAATAAGAATGTAACTACAAATAAAGCAAAAGTTGTCTTCTTAAATTCTGTGTTTCTTTCCATGGAGGTGACTGTTGTGAGGTATATTAACACAGCAAAGCAGTCACAGTGTATGGCCAATGAAAAAAAGATGGTTACCAAATACTATCTATAAACCATGCCTTTAATCTCACTGTTCAAGACGATGAAGCAAGAGAGTTGTAAGTTCATGACCAGCCTGGATTATACAGTCAGAAAGGAAAGTGGGGAAAGGAATGGAGGGAGAAAAAGTTACAATTAGTGTCCTATATTTGAAGGATATTGCTGGATAGTGAAATTCAAACTCACCGTTTCTCCTGCCACTTCTTAGTTTATAACTTTTGCAATATTTATATGTGACTTATATGATAAAAATATCATTAATACTGTCTTTAAACTCAACTCCTGTTCTAATTGTATGCTTGTGAAAGCATTGTCCTGATGTGGGATGTGACATCTTTAGTAAAACTAGCTCAAATGGAAAGGCTGTCCCTAACTGGCTTTAGGCAAATTAGCTCACAGCAGTTGAAAATAGTATTTATATGGTTGGGGATGTAGTTCATATACTTGCCTAGTATATGCAAGACCCAGGATTCAAATTACACACACACACACACACACACACACACACACACACACACACACACACCCCTAAAGGAAGACAGACAGACAAACAGAGACTAAAAGGTAGAGAGGACAGAGAGAGTGTAAGTGTGAGGAGGGGGCTACATACCACTAATGCGGTTCAAAAGCTGAATTATGGCCACAACTAAGGTCAGTCCTATGGTCACTGCGTCAGGATCCTGTTCCCCATCTTCCGTGGTGAGCATCTTCCTAAGCCCCATCTCCCTTCATCTCTTCTCACGCATGCGGCTTTGTGAGTGGAGTCCCATCGGCAGTCTTTGCCTCCACCAACACTCTTCTGGTTTGGGCCATTTGAAGAATCTGACCACTTCATCCAAAGATCGATTTAGGGTTAGACCTAAGCTGTGGGAACCTGTTAGAGGAAAGAGCAGGCACAGCGGAGAAGTGTTGCTCACGCCGTCTAGAGACGATCAGACTACAACAATTGAGTTCCCTTTTTGTCTTCCTCTGAAAGCAGATTCCTAATAAGGTTGGTCAGCAATGCAAGTGGTAAACATCTGGTGACTGCGGAAAGGAAGAGAAGGACACCATAGATCGCCCCTGTGCAGTAAGAGCAACTCCTGCTCATCCTTTTTCCTTTTAGATCCAGACTCTTTCTCAGGGCAATGACCCACGATGAGAAGCAATTCTCACACTCCTGCCGCATGACTGACAGGACAAGCCAAACAAGAATATCTCCTGAACAAAAAGAAAAATGAAGGGAGAGTGCCCACTATAACGTGATTTCCTGAGATCCTGAGCAATTTTCAAAAGTAATTTTACATTTTGATACATGGAATGTGCCGTGACAATGACTTAGTCACCACATTTGAGAATTAGACACACCTTCAGGAAGCCACTCGATACTCCCACGTGCCCATCTCTAGGAAGCAAAACAACTGGCTTTTACACGTGTAGGATTTGACTGGCTCTTAAACATCTCCAAAAAAAAAGTCATGTACCGTTTTCCTTCCCAACCTCTTTATTTGTGAAAGTGGAATTAGGAGGTTATTAATTTGATCCCAGGTATCAGAGCTTGTAAGTATCATAATATGTTATCATCCTGTTGAAAAACTCAAAATTAATTCCCTTAATACATTCTTTCTAATCTCAGTCAAATCTAAAATTAATCATCTATAATTATAAAACCTAATTTAATTAAAACTAGCTCTTCACCATCTGGTCTTATTTGTATAAATTAAAAATATACCATTTCGTAAGAAATTCCTCTATTTAACCAATTATGTTAAGCATAATTATTATGTAATTAATCCAGTTCAAATTACATTTGTTGTCACTTGACAGAAAAGTAATTTATGTGATAAAGAACCAGTTGACCAACTAATTACTCTGCCAACTGGGATGTTTTATCTCAATGTTTCACCATTTTTTAATAAAAAATGTATCTTAGAGGAAAATAGCATTTACAAATAAAAGACCAGTTCAAAATAAACATAAGATACAACATTTGGGCTAAATCATGGTGCTTTGTGGTTTTGAGACCTTTGGATAAATTAGTGAGCAAGAAATAAATTCTAATGGTAGAAACAGACACTCTAAACTAAATGCATTAAATAATGAAAATTCACAAGAAAACAGGAACTGGAAAAGTGTGTGTGCACTGCTGGGTAGCTTTCTGCAAAGTTTGAACTCCCCTTTTTGGAACTGATGAACCTAATAGAAAAGATATCTACTGATCTTAAAATAATTTTTTTTAAAATGCCTTTTAAGATAATCCTTATTTCTTCTACACATTGTCTTTCAAAGACCTACCAAAAAATCAATAGTGAGATCCTTAAAGTTGAGAGTGCATGTCATTCACCTGAAATCATACCATTTGGGAGTCTGATCAATAAAAGAGTGGCAAACTTCTTAATAAGAAGAAGCCGTTTTGAAGACAAAGCCATCTTGCTTAAGTAGTAGCTGGCAATAAAAATAGGAGGGCAAGGTAAGAAAACAAACAAAAGACAAAACAAAAAACAAAAACAGAAGAAGAAGGAGGAATTGCAGTCTGGTACCTTCTAGCCGAGGAAGGATGCCTAAGGCTCAAGAGAGAGAGGGAATGGAGTGTGTGCACCTCTGTGAGCATGAGGTAGGACAAAGCCAAAGATCTAGCAAGCATCCCATGTTTTTTTTTTATTTTTCTGCTTTGCTTATTTTATGCTACAAGCTGGTCTAAGGTGTGCACTCAAAACTTACTATTTCCACTGAATAGACCATATGAGAGATGAGCTGCTTTTATAAAGGTTTTTATAATTTTAATTTATTTGTTTTTATTTTTATTCTTTAATTCTTTATTATAGTCTGGACTTCCTCCCCTCCTGGTCTGCCCCACCCACACATGCCCATCCCATACCTCCTCCCAGCCCCTCCCCCATTGTCTCTAAGAGTATGTCCCCACCCTCCCACCCCCACACCACCAGACCTACTCCCTGGGGCCTCATCTCTCTCTCTCAAGGGTTAGGTACATCTTCTCTCACTGTGGCCAGACCAGGCAGTCCTCAGCTGTAGTTTCAGGGGGGTCTCATATCAGCTGGTGTGTGCTGCCTGGTTGGTGGCTTAGTGTCTGAGAGATCTTTGGGGTCCAGATCAGTTGAGACTGCTGGTCTTCCGATGGGCCGCCCTCCTGTTCAGCTTCTTCCAACTTTTTAATCATCTTAATTAAGGTCAGACACAAGGTGGCAACGTTTTGTAACTTCAGCATTAATTAAAAATATTTTCATTGCAATTGTAAAAGTTACATCATGCTTTGATCATGATCACCCCTTTTCTCTCACTCCTAGATCCAAACACCCCTTTTCTACTCACCCGACCATGTATCCTTTAAAAAAAAATTAAAAAAACAAGTAAACAAAAAAGCCAAGTTCCATTTGTGCTGTTCGTATATATACTCTTGGTGCACGGCCATTGGCTGGAGGATGACTGACCTGTGGGGAGCTCCATCATTATATAAAATGACTCTCCCTGAAGCTACCAATTACCAATGGCTCCTCAACCAGAGAGGGAGCTCATGCTGCCTGCCCCTTCCTGCATGATGGGATTTTGTCTGGCCTGAGCTTGCAAGAGCATTGTGCATGCTGTCCCTGAATCTGTGTATGCCTGCCAGTGGTCTCCAGAAAACAGCTCTGCTCTAGCGACCCGCCATCTTTTCTGGCTCCTACAGTCTTTCTAGATGATCTCTGAGTCTCTGCAGAAGAGAGTGAATATAAGACATACATAATCTAAGATTATAATATTACATCAATGTTTCACCTTCTGAACTGAAGAGTTTTGCTTCCCAGTGAATGCCTTGAACTTAGGAAACACATACTTGCACTTCAGGTATATGATGTACAGTTTTGAAGAAAATAAAAACAAAGAATCCACCTCTCTCCCAGCTTGATCAGGATGAAAACACGTAAGATACCCACAAGTGGCCGCCATAGCGGCAGAGTTTTTTGCACTCTTTTGTCTGGACAAAACCTGCTACAGAAAAGGACAATAACTTAGAAAGGCCGTGCATCAGGAAACCTGGGAGTTGTGATCTGTACGGTGGCCTGAATTACAGGAGAGTTTAGCTCCGCACTTGAAGCACCTTGTTTCCTCGTGAGCACTTCCAGCCGGGCTCCACAGCAGTGTGCAGGGGTTCTGTAAGCTGTCTTGTGAAACACATCGAAGAAGGTGTGAGGTAGGAGGAAACCTGATGTAAAGAGCACGACAGCTGATGCTTTGCTCTAGTGGGAGAGAAAAATGATGTTCGGGTTTTTGTTTTCTCTGTACATGTGTCTCCGCAGTGAGGCGCAGACCCCCACTCGTCCCGACTTGCATGAAAACCAGATGGCACCTCTCAGATGGAATACCCGTGACTACAAAGGTGGTACGTGGGTCAGTGCCAAGATGATCGCTTACACGGCATCTGCAGATGGTGATCTACCACATCCCGAGGCAAGAATAATGAGAACCGCATCCACTTCATCATCATCTGAATATCCAAACAAACACCAGGGGAAGTTAATGAAAACAGCACCCGGGCGCATCCCGAGGGAGGAAGGCTTACCTGCGTCTAAGAACCCAGCGGAACATATGCAAAATACAACGCTTAGCCATTAATTGAGAACTAAGAATGGTGGATTTAAAAAAAAAAAAAAGCGATTGGAAAGCTATAAGGCACAATACAAAAGGAAGGAATTTCTTCTGTATATGAACTTAGTAATGAAAAATCAGCATGCTTCCCAGACACTGCGGTGGTGGATAGAATCTCTAAAATTAATAATGAAAGGCTTTCAGGAGCACAGCCAGGGTGGATTTCATGTACTTTCAGAACCTGAAATGACCATTTCCATAATTTATACTATCAGTACGAAGGGTAAACAGAAAGTTTGATTAAACAAAGCTCAATTATAACAGCTGTTATTGCTGGTTCTGAACTGCAGTGTGCGCTCAGTTAACTAGGTGGCTGCTAAGTTCATTATAAGTGACATAAGCACTCTAACTTTCCAGAAGTGACATATTTAGATGCTGGTTTGATGTCCTGGGCTGTTTTGTACACAGCCACTGCTCATCAACAATCAATTGGCCCTTACTACAGAAGAAAAGCAGGAAGATTAGGTAGGTGGGTGAAGGCTTGGGAGGAGCGTGAGTGGCTGGATGAAGAGACAGCTGAGGGGATGAAAAGGGAGAAAAAGGGATGAGAGAGAGAATAGGTGGGGAAACGGGGCATCTCGGCACAGAAAGCAGCTAGATCGGACCTACAGCACTACAGCGGAAAGCCATTAGCAAAGCACAGTCCTTCAACAAACAGTTTGATTATCATAAAACTGAATGGGTCGGGTGCTGCAAAGATGGCTCCTCAGTTAGGAACGCTTGCTACTCTTTGAGAAGACCCAGGTTCAGATACCAGCATAGTGAACAGGTCACACTTGCCCTTTACTCCAGGTCCAGGAGATGAATGTCTTTTTCTAGCCTCTAAGAGTTTTACACACACACACACACACACACACACACACACACATACACACAAAATAAACGAATAAATGTAAATAAATATAAAACTTGCATAGATTACTAGTTCAACCAAAGCAAATCACAAGTTTGATAGAGGTTCTTTTAAATTCAGCATTTCCTTTTCTCTTTCCTTGGCTTTCCTTAGTCTCCTGTATGCAACTGATTGACATATCTTTGTAGAACATTCCAAACCAGCATCTTAATTTCTTTAGCTCACTGATCCATTAACTTCTTTATTTGCTGTTCTTCTTCAGCAAACATTGGGTCTTTGCTCAGTGCCAGGCCAAAGAAACAGTACCAAAGATACCGGATTATCACTAGCCTGAGAAGATCACTAATCAAGTCATCAGAAACAAACACTTAGTGGTAAAGTGTGGCAAGGAGCAAGCCAAAGGATGTGGAAACAGAAGATGGCCACCGGTTTTTGGGAAATCTCATTGAGACATTCCATTCAAGATCCATCCAGTGTTGTGTGTTCAAGTGAGCCTGTCTTTGGAGGGTGAATTCACTCTTAGTTTTTACAAGTTGCTGAGAGTCCCGCTTCCCACTTTTGCTCTTCCTTTTCTGGGTGACTTACAGGAATGAAAGCATGGCTGGAATCTAGCAGAAAATCTGGCAAAAGTTATTAGTCATCAGCTCCCCAACTCACGCATCAGTGTAGAAATAGCCATCCTCAGAGAGTCATGAGGCTAAATAAGATGGGGAGTGTTCTGGGCTGTGAGAAAACAATATGCTTTCTTATGCGTTACTTTATTACTTACGATGCGTGAGTGCCTGTGTCGTACTCAGAGCGGGTTGAACCCCTTTCCGTGTCATTACCAGGTCTGACTGAGATGGTGCATCTCACCTAATACTCAGACAAGCACTTGTGCCCACGTTCTCCTGCAGAAAGGCTAAATGCCAGGTTTATGTAGAGTAAAGGAGGACTGATTGAACGGCTGTGCCAACTTCCTTAGAATAACCCTTGCGTGCGATCATCTTTTTATCCTAGCTAGTGGTGAACAGTAACAGGATGGCACGGACGCACAAATTCAAGGTGTGTGTCCTACCCAAAGCTGCCTTTAGCAAAGGTGCTTCCTGTATTTCAGTACTAACATCGACCAGCGAGAACTTTTGATTTGGTACATGACACAAATGCAGATAACTTCCCAGTAACAACTGTGGACCATGAAGATTTCAAGGTTGTTCCATTTATCTATTACTAGAATATAATTCAAGCTCAAAATATTGATCCAGATTCTTCAAGGACCCTTCTGTGCCTCTGCTACTCAAAACCGTAAGGTCCGCAAAGCTGTCTTTGAAGACAAACCCACTTATTACATCATAGAGCTTCATCTTATCCTGCTATAGCCACCAAAGTGGAACTTTTGAATTGACCTAGAATAACTGAGATTAACAAATGTCCCTTTCATTCGATTCTGTTATCAAAAAACCAAAGATATTCCTCAATTAGCAATGAAGGGGTCTTGGATGGATACTTCTAATTCACATGTTTCCTTCAGAAACTCCAGTGTGGGTCTCTGTCCAGGCTACTATAGAGCAAGGTTTTCTGTTCTGCTGCTTATGAAGAGATATTTCACGCCCACCCATGGCTTTCCATTGTACCACAGGACCTGGAGTTTCTCGGAACCACAACACTGATCCATTCCATAACCCATTAGATCTTCTGATGAAGCAGAGTGAGCCTTAGTACAGCAGGAAGAGATGGGTCCCATTGCAGGTTTTTCTCTTCCTGATGACCTATGTTCATGGGTACACTAAAACCTGAGCAGAAGGCTTGGTCATCCATCGCTCAGTACTTACAGGGACCATCCCAGACAACTGTCCCAGGACATCAAAGCGCAGAGACTCCCTGTGTGAGATGCTGTTATGATCACACATACTCCACACAGTCTCCCATAGGCAATAAATCATCCTAGATTCCTTATACCACCGATAGCAATGGCGAAAGTTGTTTTGTATTGTTTGGAGACTAATGACAAAGAAAAGTCTATTCAAATTCAGTGTGGACATAATGATTTCCCTATACTTGAGAATACAGATGAAGAACCCACCTATGGTTGTGAAAGCTGTCTGGGTAGGTCCATTGGAGGAACTGTGAACTCCAAACTGACACAGGCTGGGTGAGAGGTAGGTAGTTGAGCAGAGAGTCCTAAGAAAGAGCAGTTCTTCTGATAGTGTACTGGACACGGGGAAAGAATGCAGCTATTGTCTGAGCCTCCAAGTCTCCTTTCCAGGATGCAAGGAACAGAAGCAGAAACACAACCGACACCCAATCCTCTCCCCAGAGATGCTCTGGAGTGGTTAGTGTCCCTCAGGACTCCACAGCTTCACATCTTAGTTTTCTTTGAACACTCTCTGCAGTTATGTTGGGAAGTAGCCACTATTGATAGCATTTTTAAAACTCATGTATGTGTGCATACATGGACATTTGTATGTGCTGGTGCCTGCAGAGGCTATGGGCGGGCGTAGTATCTTTAGAAGCTGGAGTTAAAGGTAGTTATGCATCATGTCATGTGGTTGCTGGAAATCAAATGTGGGTCCTCAACAAAAACAAAACACACTTTGAAATCTGAGACAGCCCTTTATCACAAAAGTCTTGTTTCTATAGAAAATATGCTCCCTGTTTTAAAACTAGTTTGCAGGTGAAATTCAAAGCACATTGCTTGTTTTAAAATGATTCCCATTTAGAGTGCAATTAAACAAGTACTTGATACAATTGTGACTTTTGTTCCCCATGTATCATCTCCAAGAGTTGTATTTGGCTACAAATGCTAACTTCTGGGCAGGCAAGATGGCTCAGCAGTTAAATATACTTGCTGTTCTTCCAGAGGGCATGCATTTAATTCTCAGAACCTGGTGGGGGGGTCCCTGTACATTCTTCTGCCTTTTACAGACTTATGCATAGTGACACATGTTTGCACACACACACAAACACACAAACTAAATAAAAGTAACAAGGATAGTCTTAAAAAATAAACATTTTAGAACTATTATTTTCAGACTTTATTACAGATGGTTGTGTGCCACCCTGTAGTTGCTGGGAATTGAACTCAGGACCCAAGGAAGAGCAGCCAGTGCTCTTAACCACTGAGCCATCTCTCCAGCCCTCTAGGAGGCTGGGCCAAGCTACCCCAGGGTCACTACCATTATTCAAAAGTGCTGCTACCTCATCCTTCTTGGTATTTTATGACAAGAGCTTCCTCTTGCGTTCCCTTTAAATACTGTTCTTTTCCATTGTTTCCAGAGAGCTGCCAGGTTGGACGTTTCCTGTAACACTGGGCATTTATGTTCTTCTTCCCCAGACTCATGACTAAGGCTGTCTGCTGCGTCTTCATTTCTTTCCTTGTAATCTCCTCTCTTCTCTCTCCTTTCCCCTAGACTTCTTCCTGTGAAAAATCTGCTTAGCTCTTGGGGTCAGATTCTACTTACAGCCATACATCAGTTTAGGTCTTGGTTTGGTTTGGATGTTAACTCGCATCTTTGATGCTGTATAGTTTAGCCTAAAGGTTGTAGAATAGCAATAATAACCACTGACCTTTATAACCACCTCACTTCCTCTCCAGCCTTTCAGGGGCAAGTGAAACGCATATTCACCAAGGTTTAGCTAAACGCATCTATATAGATGAATTAATGGTAGACCTTGGGACATCATCTGTTTCAGCTCTCTGAGTTTAACTTTAAAAACTATTTGTTGGCAAACAATGACTCATCATAATGCAGTTGAATTTTATATAATTTATTCATTCTTTAGTAAAGAATAAACAATGAACATATCATTTCAACAAACAGAGAGTATCTATCAGGATTGAACTTGGCACTACAGTTCTGCTTCCTCTTCTGTGGCATACTGGGTTAACCTTTGGCAACTGGAGTAATTACCACTAGGACCCTTCTCTCCTTTAAAAAAAAGAAGTCCTTGAATTTATTTTTTTAATAACTTGGTTTACTTCTCTTTCATAAGCACTCATTAGTTTTCTTCAGATTTTGGTAGTTTTGGGCCAAGACCTGGGTAAAAATGAATAGACGTGCTGTCAATATGTTTTCAATGTGAAATGCAAAAAAAGAAAAACATTCAAGTAAGAGAAGGGTTAGATATAGGTTCACAATTCTTTTGTAACATTTCTCTCTTGGGAAAATTTTACAAACCCAACCTCCCAACCTCTGCCTGCTTTGAATTTGCAGTTAACTGTTGTTAAATGTTGATATCGTGTGTGTGTGTGTGTGTGTGTGTGTGTGTTTTACTTGTAAAGCATTTTTGTTTGTTTGTTCTTGTAATTGTCCTTACTTTTGCATCCTTGGAAATAGAGGGGGAGGTTGTTTTGCTTTGGTTTTTTGTTTTTGTTTTTTATTTTTGTTTTTGTTTTTTCTGTTTTGTTTTGTTTTTTTTAGTGAGTAGTATAATTAATTCCAAGCTACTTACAGCAACAAGATTTTCTGCAGGAGAACTTGCAAAGTGGTGGCCATGAGTTCATGGTTAATGCTTAGCATAAGCTTACACATTGGAAATAAACCTGGTGAAACATGTTAGGAGGCAAAGCTCTATTGTCCCCAGCTCTGAGCTATCACTTACTCACTGGAAAAAAAAAAACTCTGGAAGATGCCTGCCAACAAACCAGATGTCACCATCACCAGACAATTATGTTCCACAGCTTGGCACCTGGGGCCCACAGTCATCATCCAAGGAGGAGGAGAAAGAAAAAGTAGAACATTCTGACAGACTTCAGACTAAAAGATTACACATGGCTCATGGTAGAACTGGAGGCTGAAGAGCCGCCTGCTTAGTTCCCTGTGAGGAGATCTGAGGAACCAAGCCTGTTGTGTCCTACCTGCTGAGGTGTCAGTCCTGAGGAAGACACAGTATGTAGCAGCCCTCCAGTGTACATGGGCTGGCATGAAGAAACGGGCACGGCGACATTCTGAATAGTGCATAGTACACATTACACTCTGACTTCCTTGTCTTCAGGGAGATATTGCTAAAGAGAACACTGAAGTTCTTTGTTTTAAGGACTGAAAAGGAGAGAGTTATGATACGATACAGGTTTCAGTGGTGAGCTGTTCACAATATATGGGTCTCTGTACAAAATGTCTTTTCAAAATCTGTCTCATCTGAGGCATGACCTGTGATTAATACACCGGAGATGTGCTTCTTTTTCCCTAGCCAATAAAAGGATGATGAACTTCCTCTTTTAAAAATGTGTTTCAATTTAGAACAGCCATTTTATGGTGGCAGCATCATTAGATAACTTAAGATTTACTTTTATGTGATCTAGATACAAAAGTTAAGGAAATAAATGAAATTTGAAAGAAGTAATTCTCTTTAAATTTGTCTTAAAATTTCTGGCATATATCTATATCTATCTATCTATCTATCTATCTATCTATCTATCTATCTATCTATCCATCTATCCATTCATCCATCTATCCATTCATCTATCCATCCATCCATCCATCTATCTAACATTTATCATTGATCTATTTGTCATTTATCATCGAGCTATCTATTTATTCATCATCTATCAATCTATTATGTATCAGTTTATCATCCATATACATATATATAAACTCATAGATGCAGGCATCTATCAATGTAATTTCAGGCAAGCTAGCTCTATTCAAATCAAAATGAAGGTTACCTATTCGATTTATTGATGAAAACTACAATTAAACAGAAGAAACAAATGCCTGGCTAGATAAGAAACACTTTTCCCATCATTTCCTTCCTTTGTAAGACACAAATCTTGAAGGACATAAATTATAAAATAAATTAACAATTATGTTGATTGCACAGAGTAAATGGTTACCACATGTTTCCATGAACAAAGAAGCTTTTTATAAAATTGAGAAAATATTTTGTTAATTTTGAATAGCTCTTAACATTTTATTTAGATAAAGCTAATTTCTCCAGTAAATAAGCCTGAAATTTCATAAATAGTACTTTCTCAAAATGAGTCTTACCATATTTCTCAAATTATCCTACATTAGGGTTGAGAGAAAAGACTTTTTAAAAAATGTTATTTCTATATTTTGAACCATCTCGTTAATTCATATACATTAGTTCATAGGCATGCTATCTTTAAACCATATAACTACTTAAATAACATTATATATAAATGTGTTTAAAGGTTATGATTCCAGACTGTGTCTTCCCATCTTGGGATAATCATGAATGTTGCTTCACAATGGAGCAACACAGTGCCTTACTGATAGAAATGACTTGTTTCTAATATAGTCGCTTTCAGATGACTAGCTTTGCCGTGTTCTACCAAGAGTTAGTGTCTCAGTTTAAACTTCTATTGCTGTGAGAAAACATTATGACCAAAAGCCACTTGAAGAAGAGTGAGTTTATTTCAAGCTTACCATTCTACAATGCAAGTCCATCATCAAAGGAAGGCAGTAGGTAACTCTAGACAGGAGCCCGGAGACAGGAGCTGATGCAGAGGCCATGGAGGGGTACTGCTTACTGGCTTGCTCCCTATGGCTAGCTCAGCCTGCTTTCTTATAGCACCTAGGGCCACCTACCCAGGAACAACACCTCCCACATTGAGCTGGACCTTCTCACATGAATCCTCCCACCAGCCAGTCTGGTAGAACCCTTTTCTCAATTGAGAATTCCTCTTCCAAAAATGACTCTAGTTTGTGTCAAATTGACAAAAGACTACCCAGGATGACAACCCCTTTGTTTACCCTTTTGTTTATTCCTAAGATCTCGTATTAATATCACAATATAAACATAGTGTAACTTTAGAAGTACTACACTCTTCAATTTCTCAATATTTTAAAAATTCAGTCTCTTTAAAATATCCAAAATATGTTTTAAAACCCAAAGTCTTTCTACAACATCAGTGTCTCTAAAATATTACAGAAGAGGAAGTGGGAAGATCATAAAAGCCAGAATACCAAAGAATCTGCTGCCAAACATTCTCTCCTAAAAATGGATGCATAGACAAGATGGGGACAAAAGCAATATTAATGGAAGAGGAAAAATTTCAAGATCCCATTTCTAAACAAAGTACTACAAGCAACATTAACTTCTTGGAGAAAAATTAACTTTTAGCGCTAAGTCTCCATATTAGGTGTCTAATAAAGAGTGGTCAATCTTGAAACAGTATAAACACAAACAGTAAAAAATAGACTCAGCAGGATGTGCGTGTGTGTGTGTGTGTGTGTGTGTGTGTGTGTGTGTGTGTGTGTGTGTGTGCCTGTACATACAGACATCTGTGCGTGTAATAAAATTAAAGAAAAAGAGGCTATCAACTTGTTAGTGGGGTTATGGGAAGAGTTTGAGGTAAGGTAGATAGAAGGGTCTGGGAGGAAAGGGAGTAGGTTGTGACTTAATTCTATTTTAATTAGAAACATTAAAAGTTAAATAAAATATTGAAATTCTCTCTGAAATTTCCTGAAGCATCTCTAAAATTCCAATGCCTCTTAACTATGTATTTCTGTAAAATCATAAATAAGTTAAACACAGTATTATTTCAGTAAGGATGATCAATGTGAACCAATCTGAATCAAGAAAAAACAAACTTTAATGGTTGGAAAAACCCAATGTCTGCTGTCTGGGATTCACTCATGGTCTTCTGAGCTCCAAAAGATTTGAAGTCTCGCTGGTTTACCTTTCTGAATCTTGTCCTGCAGGCTGAGGCCAGCTCCAGTCCACACCCTCTGTCGTCCTTGCAGATTGTCCCACAATACTGGGCTCTCCACGGCAACATGGCTGTGTCTTCTCCAATAGCCTCTCTTGAAGAGATTCAAGAACGCTAGCCCTGCAAACGGCACCAGCCTCATCCTCTCTTCATGACCCCCTCAATATTGGGATTTCCACTTCAACAAAGGCTGCACTGTCACTAAGGGCCTCTGCTGGCCACATCGTCCCTTCATGCCTTTAAAGCACACACCACTGGGGACACTCTAACATATGACCAAATTCAGCTGCCAGCATGAGGCCCTTGGCTCATAAGGCTGGTCCACAGCTTTTGTGTTCTGAGCCTGAGGAAACACTTCTCCATTTGCCTCTAAGATGCTAGTCTCTTATTAATCAGAGATAATTATTCAGCCCTAATTGACCAGTACCAATTGTCCTAGTAAAACAGGTTTCAGCTGGGTGTTTTTTGGTTGTTTCTGTTTTTGTTTTTTGAGACAGGGATTTTTTTTTTTTTTTTTTTTTTTTTTTTTTTTTTTTTTTATGTAACCCTGGCTGCACTGGAACTCTATAGACCAGGTCGGCTTCCAACTCAGAGATCTACCTGCAAGTGGTTTGAATAGGTTTGGCCCCTATAGATTCATGTGTTTGAATGTTTGGCCATAGGGAGTGGCATTATTAAGAGGTGTGGCCCTAATAGAGGAGTTGTGGCTTTGTTGAAGGAAGTGTGTCACTATAGGTTGGCTTTGAGGTCTCATACACTAAGGCTGTATGAAATTATGAGACCAGTATGAAATTAATCTCTTCCTGGTGGGCTTTGGATAAAGATGTAGAACTTTCACCTCTTCTAGCACCAAGTCTGCCTGGACACTGCCATTCTTCCCATTTTGATGATAAAGAACTAAACTTCTAAAACTGTAAGCCAGCCCCAATTAAATGTTTCTCTTTATAAGAGTTGCCGTGGTCACAGTGTCTCCTCACAGTAATAAAACCCTAAGACAACAAGCCTCCTGAGTGCTTGGATTAAAGGTATGTGTCACTATTTCCAGGTTCTTAAAATATCACCATCCCCAGTAGTGTCCTTAGGGGACTCTTGAACTTCCCCAGAAACTTCAGGAGACAGGCCTCCATTATCTGCACTACTCTCAGCATTATCTTCTAGGTTCCCATGGCAACTCCTGAAACTCTGAACACCCAATGGCTTCTCCAGCCAAAATTATAAAGACCATTCTCTATCCTCCCCCAAACACGGTCAGGACTGTCACAGTATACCAATTTCGGTCTTAGTTAGGGTTTCTATTTCTGGGATAAAACACCATGACCAAAAACAACCTAGGAAGAGAAGGGCTTGTTTCAAGCTTACAGTTTATAGCCCATCATTGAAGAAAGTCAGGGTAGGAACTTAGGGCAGAAATCTGGATTCAAGAGCTAATGCAGAGACCATAGAGGATGTTGCTTACTGGCTTGCTACTCATGGCTTGTTCAGATTTTCTTATATCACTCCATACCTCCTTTGTGGTGGTCCTACCTCCTTCAGTGTGCTAGGTCCTCTCACATCAATTATCAATCAAGAAAATGTCCACAGGATTACCTATAGGCCACTCTGGTTGGGGTGTTTCCTCAATTAAGAGCCCCTCTTCTGAAATGATTCTAGCATGTGTCACGTGCACATGAAAGTAGCCAGAATGGTTAGAAACGTGTGTCCCACTACTACCCCTATTTCCTGCTTCCTAAGTCTTCGGCTCTTCCCACCAAGCTTCCAAAACATTGTTAGAAAGAGCATTGACTTTTTTTGAAACTGATGCAGAGGAATTAGATCATAAATTATTTCTTTGTCTGCTTCTGATGTGCACAAACATTATGATTCTCTGATGGTTTATAAACATAAATAAATGTTCCCAGCCTGTATGTCTTTCTTGACTGGTGGGAAATCGTGTCCCTGATGATGAGATACTAGCTAAAGATTAGAAGTCTCCACTTGAATTGCTAGATTTATATAGTCAGGTACATCGCTTCTCTGTGCATATGAATGTCCTCAATCTCCATAGATAATGGTTATCCCGATAGTATATAAGAACTTCATTCTTGGGCTTGTAGGGAACTACAGTCCTTGCATAGTCCCATGTAAACCAACAACAACAAATGACAGAACAGTCCCTGGATGTGTCTGGTGAAGCCTTGTCCATGTCCCCGCCCACCTCTGAAATGTGTCTGTCCTAGTTCCAAAGTGTCAAGGAAACTGCCTGGAGCCAGTGGCCATAAGTTCATCAGCTACAACAGAACTACTCTGGAAGTAGATGGGAGAGTAGAGAACCAGTTTCTTTCCTTTTCAGCAGTAGCAGGAACTCTGTGATGCTCTCTCAAGGTCAAGGAGAGAACTGAAGTAGGTGGAGAATTTCTGCAAAACACTCCAAGGCCTGTTGAAACTGAGAAGGACAAACTTTCATAATAGCGTGTTCCAGTATTGTAGAAGCTTCAGCAGAGGTTCTCCATAGAAATAATGACTTTGATTGTTGCATCTCTGCTAGGCAAGAAATGGAAGGGAAAAGAATGAAATAAGAAGACAGTCATTTTTGTTGGCTTTAGAAAACAGATACATATAATCTTTGATTTGGGGAACATCTGTTCCTAGCCTGAGAACCCATAATGACTCTCTTCGTGTAATTTATTCTCAAGTGGTCTCATTCTATATAGTCAGAAATTTAGGGAGGAGAAATGCAAAGTAAAGCTTTAGAACTTATATACACAACAATGTATGGCTCATTGTTCCCAGGCATTAAAAATCATTACTTTCTCAATGTCTCTATTCTTCACAATGAAGAAAGGAAGCGATTGGGATAAACAGAGGAGACTCTCCCCAGTGTGCAGGAAGCTGATAGAAAACATGTCACTGTGTCTCTAACTTCTTGGTTGCCTATAGTCTGACATTCAGGAGAGTTCTATCAGTCCTTCCAGAACTTTGTTACTGTAGAAAATTAAAAGTTCATTAAATAATTCAATTGGAAGCCATTGGCTAGGTATTCACTAGTTTGAGGTACTATCATAGGCATGGGACTAAAGTGCCAAATGTTGTGGTTTATTAAATAAAAGACAGCCATGTAGGAGGTGACAAAACTTTGACCAAGTACAGGAAATGGTAGAGT
Organism: Micromys minutus; assembly: GCF_963924665.1. Lineage (NCBI taxonomy): Eukaryota > Metazoa > Chordata > Mammalia > Rodentia > Muridae > Micromys > Micromys minutus. Next base: position 35,329,872 of record NC_137961.1, on the reverse strand, counting down.
CCCATGGAAGAGAGGCAAGAGCATGTCATCTGAACTAGCATGAAATGATTTATTTAGTCACATAGGAGATGTGGGGAGGAGACAGCTGGAAGGTACACTGCAGGCTTGCAGGAGCAATTCTCAGAAACAGCCAAGGAAGGCACACAGATTCAAAACATCTTGCCTAATGGGGAAATCACAGGGTAACTGTGCAGTGAGAGAAGTTGGGGATCTGAAGTAGGCAAAGCCGGAGCTTTTGCTCAAAGGGTGGGATCTCCCAACATAGCCTAGCACAATGGATTTACATCACTTTAGCAAGACGATTGAAAGTCATAAAACAGATCAATTACCAATGAATCACAAAGAAGAAGAGAGTGAAGGAGACTTACAGGGAAAAGGAAAAGTGCTGGTCATATTTCATCAACAAACCCCACGGAAAGAAAACTGCCTCACTCACTGCTCCTACTGAAAGCAAGTGAGAAACGTATTCTAGGTGACATCATAGTCACAATGCATTGGCTGGAGACAGAAAGAGAAAAGCATGAGATGAGACACAAAGCGAATGAGGTGTCCTAGTACGTGGTCAGGGACAAGGAAAACAATCATATGAGTGAAAAGATTCATATTCTTTCTCAAGCAATTAAAAAAGCAAATGTTTCGAATCTAATGAACTAAACGGAGGTGTGCTTAAGTCGTATTTCTGATGAGCTATTCTGATGGACGTCTATAGAGCTGCAGGCTTCAGCTGCGCCAAGTGTGTGGGCTTCAAACATAGGTTCCTCCAACTCCCCTCCTTGAAGTCAAAGCTGCTGGTCCCTCGGATGTTTTGAGTCTTTCTCTGTCGTTGCTCTCCAAACCAAAATAAAGACATGAACATAGCCATATCTTGGGGACCCATCTAAGGAAGAAATTAAAAATGAGCCACAGATCAAAGGATCAGGTGCTTAAAGAGCAGTGTTGTATCCCTGCAAAAATGAGCAAAGCTTTGGCCATATATAATTGCAGAGTAGCTGGAAATCGTTTTTCACACCGAAGTAAAGAGTAAACAGCCATAGTGTTAAAAAGACAGGGTATGGGAGCTCATGCCTGTAATCCCAGCTCTCGAGAGACTTAGGAAGAGAGATCTCTGTGAGATGGAGACCAACTTGGGTTACAAAATGCACATCTCAAAAAGACCTTAAAGTAAATAAAACAGCATTTAAAAAGATTATTTCGGCATTTGGAATACAATGTGTTTGACTCAGTGATTCACACACTAATTGTTTTTAATGTTTCAATGAAATATTCTAAAAGGAAAATTTCTGAATTTTTAACTCTACCAATTATACACAAGATAATGCTTTAAAAATTAAGCTTCATTTTTATGTAATGTAAAACACTGAGAAATATATACATGTATGTGTATATATGTACAGGTCATACAAGCATACCTGTATGTATGGACATACGTGCACACACAAATATGAAGAGGGAGAGGAGCGGTCTAAATGTAGAGACGTATTTCATATGTTCATTGTCTTTGGTTTGATGTATGCTTAGCTACTGTGCATCTCCAAGCAGTTCATTTCCATATAAAGTGTAGTTACATTCAATTTCACTGTGTCTTGTCTACAGAGGGAACTTTGATTTGTGTGCCCTGGGCTAGATCAGAGCTATGCATAATCTCCTTTAAGGTCCTTTCTGTCATGCACAATCAGTGAGCTCTGGCAGTGATTAGAACATGGATGTTTAGAAAGGCAGCACCCAAAGGGGAAAACATTTAAAAACTTGCATCAAGAAAGGTTATCAAATCAAAGAAAAATGATCAGAGGGAACCTGGTAGCCATCTTCATGTGCATTTGGATATAGAGGCACAACATATGTCGGTCTATTGTGGTGGAACAGCTACTTTTACCAAATAGCAGAAATGAAATTCTAGAATCACACAAAGATATCTGACACCATCCAGCCCTTGTATAATAGTTACTGTGTGTTGGAATAGTTCTCTTTGCTAAATTAAATACTATGCGTACAGTCAGAATGGGGCTCTTATGAGGGGCGATGTAAAATAGCACCACAGCCCCTCCTCCAGTTTTTCTCTTACCTGTTTTCTGTCCTAAGATTTGCTCCTTCAATTCCCCCATAAAAATATATACTTTTTAAGGAGAAGAAAGAATTCTCCTTCCTGCAGGGATAAAATCAACTGCTTTCCTGGCATCTGCTTGTGCTATAAGCTGACTGCTTTATCCTGTGACCACTCAATGGGAAGAGCAGCAAAGTGAGAAGCAGGAGCCTTGACCTCCAGGTGTGTCGTGACATGAAATCACCTCTCTCCTGTGAACCACATACACCGACATGGTCTCTCCAGTGCCGTGAAGGGCACAGACACAGAGACTGTGAGTTCTCAGGTGGCAAATTAACAGCCTGTCACACAAAACTGACCAGTCAGTCTTCCAGCCATTGTTGGGGCGGCTGCCTTCCTGTTACAGCGGAGCATCTGGGAAGTAACTTGTTTCTTTTGTTGTGCATATGTGCATAACCAGGGTTGAACACAGTTGCACATTGTCTCCTGTGAACCGTCTGCTTCCTTTCTTATCCTCTTCCTATTGGGCTGTTCTTCAAGGTCATTTGTTTTTCCAACACAAAGATGTCTCTGTAAGGCTCATGCTTATAGCGGCTTTGTAAGTACTCTCCTTGTCAAGTGTTTTATTTACTCTAAAATACAGCTTTGCTGTTTTCCAACTGACCAGTTCCTAGCAGTTAGTGGGAACTGTGGAAATAGCAGATCACATGCATAGCTGCGTTACTTTAGTGTTGGAGAAGGAGACGATATTTCAGATAGTCCCACACATGGCTTTTGCTTAAGGATTAACTCAATTCTTACAAACACTTTTCAGAACAAAGGTCTTCTTTTCATTCTTTGTTCCTTGAAATAATGACTGCGTATGCTTTTTTTCCTGACAGAGAAATCTATTACCTTGTCATAGTCCAACTCCATTCCTCTCTGCTTCTTGCTAAATGGCTTCTGAAAGGACACACAGTCTTTCCTGTAACCTGCTCATGGTCTCACGTCGGATCAAATGGTGCAGCTGCCACATACAATGGTGTCACTCAGGTGTCAGCCAGCCACGGTCTTCTTGGTTTTATTCCTTGTTCAGGACAACTGATTTTTGTTTTCTTCTGCTGTTTCAGTGACTGGCGTTTTGAGCATCTTACACTAATTGCAACAATGTTGCAGAGTTACTTGGGGGTGGAGCCAGAGTGCAAGTTCAGAAGTTGTGTTCCATTGTAGGATTGATATAAGGTGTATCTGGTACAGAAGTTAGGAGAAAATTTCATAGTGAACAATTATATAGATCGTAATTATAAAATAAGTATATTCCCAATGGCACACCTTGAGGTAAGTCTTTTAAATGAAGAGGGCATCACTGAATACTTTATTTTCTTGGCTTACAGAGACTGCTTGTGACTCAGGAGATGACTTAAACCCCACGTATAAATACCACTTCATTTGCAAGCGTGTGTAATCTGTGACCCACTATGAGTGCAGCCCAATACAAAATTGTATGTGAAGTGGAAATTTCTGATTTATTGGAGACTCAGTTGTGGCATGTGATGTTTGTCTGTCTGTTTTTCTGAAGCAGACACATGGGATGATATTTTTCTCAGAATAGACATGTGGTGTTTTTATGGAAGCTGCCTGGACAAAGGGCATGTGACATTTTGCTAGAGTGGATGTTTGAACTCGTGATGTTTGGAAAGTATATAGATATAACCCAACAGACAGTGGATGACACTGTGTGGCACTGGTTTACCTTGTAACTCTGCTGGTCTTCATTGATGATGCGGTGGCACTGGTTTGCCTTGCCTTCTTTGCTGATCATTGTTTATCATGACATCGTAGAGAGAAACTCACCAGAGAACTTCTGGTGGTGTTCTGGTGGCTTCTTGCTATTTCTGTGTACTCAGGCCAATTGGCAGAAACTCACAATTTCTTCTGGATCAAACTGCCATTGCTGATTCATGAAGTGCTTTTGAGTATCTCAAGCTACCCTATTAATTCTATCTAAACTGCCTGCAACTATCCTGACAACAAACACTGGGATCACCCCAAAGAACTCTTTCTAAATGGGTCCACATTCTCTTTGCCGTATGAACTGTTCTTTTTCCACTACCTTGGGTGGGTGGTAGGCTAGAAGGGGAAGTTAAAGCATTTAAATATCCTTATAAATTAGGTTTTGAAAACTTAAAGTAAGCATACTTATAATACTATGAGATTGGGTGTGTGTGTGTGTGTGTTTGTGTGTGTGTGTGTGTGTGTGTGCGCACACGCGTGCGTTCGCGTGTAACACATTCACAAATGGTCCTTGGGTACAAATTTTGTATGTGCCAACCAAAATCAGGTTGCAATGTAAAAGGCTACATAAACCTAGAATGGTAATTCAATTTTTCTTTAGTGACTGCTCAGGAATGAGCTTACATCCTAGTTCTAGCAAGATAAATGGAAGCCTTTGCAACAGGACTTCTAGAAGGATTTCCATTCTGCTCCTCTTTGGACTCTTGGCATGTTGTAGCTATAACAAGTTCACTGCCGATTAAGAATGAAGCTTATGCTAAGAATAGCATGGTTAAGATAGGGAAGGAACCTGAGGGTGAAATCACCTTGAGTCACTAAACCCCTTTATCTGATGCCTGGCTTGCATCTGCTTTCCTCTGGAACCCATTAGGTGCTTTCTTACAACTCAAAGCATCTGACCAAATGACTGTTTTCCACTCTGGACAAGAGGGATACAGAATTAGTCTAATAAAAGAACTATGTACTTTTTTCCCTTATAGGGTATAAAAAGTCATGTGTTAATTCTGGAACATTGGGAGTTTTATAGATAGATGGTGTCCTCATATTTTTCTCAGATAAGATCCCAAGATTCAGCTCTGATACTTACAGACTGAACTTGTTCAACTCACTTAAAGTCTCTGAGCTCAGTTTTTCAATTGCAACATAGAGATTGGATATCATTATAATTTACATATGTTTTATATTACAAGATCATGGATAACATATTATATTGTAAATATGCATGCGAAATGTTTGTGTGTGCACATATGAGTGTGTATGTGTGTGTATGTGTGCATGTAAAATATAAAGATTGACTTCTGATATCTTCCATAGTCACTCTTTACCTTGTCTTTTGAGATATTTCTCAAAGAACCCAGTGTTAACCAGTTGACAAGACTGGTTGCCCAGCTAGCTCCACAGCCCCCACAGCCCCCACAGCACCCACAGTCCCCACAGCCCCCACAGTCCCCACAATCCCCACAATCCCCACAGCCCCCACAGCCCCCACAGCACCCACAGCCCCCACAGCACCCACAGCCCCCACAGCTCCCACAGTCCCCACAGCCCCCACAGCCCCCACAGCACCCACAGCTCCCACAGTCCCCACAGCCCCCACAGCCCCCACAGTCCCCACAGCCCCCACAGTCCCCACAATCCCCACAGTCCCCACAGCCCCCACAGTCCCCACAATCCCCACAGCACCCACAGCACCCACAGCACCCACAGTCCCCACAGCCCCCACAATCCCCACAGCACCCACAGTCCCCACAGCCCCCACAATCCCCACAATCCCCACAGCACCCACAGCCCCCACAGTCCCCACAGTCCCCACAGCCCCCACAATCCCCACAGCACCCACAGTCCCCACAGCCCCCACAATTTCCACAGCCCCCACAGTCCCCACAGCCCCCACAGCACCCACATCCCCCACAGCCCCCACAGCACCCACAATCCCCACAGCACCCACAGTCCTCACAGTCCCCACAGCACCCACAGTCCCCACAGTCCCCACAGCACTCACAGCCCCCACAGCACCCACAGCACCCACAGCCCCCACAGCCCCCACAGCCCCCACAGCCCCCACAGCACCCACAGCACCCACAGCCCCCACAGCCCCCACAGCCCCCACAGCCCCTACAGCCCCCACAGTCCCCACAGCCCCCACAGTCCCCACAGCCCCCACAGTCCCCACAGCACCCACAATCCCCACAATCCCCACAGCACCCACAGCACCCACAGCCCCTACAGCCCCCACAGTCCCCACAGCCCCCACAGCACTCACATCCCCCACAGCCCCCACAGCACCCACAATCCCCACAGCCCCCACAGCACCCACAGAACGCGCAGCATCCGCAGCATTCTGGGAATCCAAACTCAGGACTTAAGACTGTACATCAATACCTTTACTGACTGAAGCATGTCCCTACCCCTATTACGTACCTTATACATACTGTCATTATTTCTCAGTTCCAGTCTCATGGCACTATAGCCATGAAAATTATTAGAAGTCAACAATACAAAAGTGAACAAGTGTCATACATACCTGCCAGGCTCGTTAGAGAATCAAGTAAGATATGTGAAGAATGTATATGACTTTTACTGACCAATAACATTAGTAATAATGGTTTCTTCAAGTCTAAGATCCCATCAATCATGAGACGTGCAGAAAGAACAATTGTTACAATTAAATTCTCTGCATATTATACAACAGCTGTGTTTTATCTTGAGGTGGGTGTTGTTTTTCTTGTTGTTATTGTTGTTGTTGCTCCGTATGTTCCAATGGGTTCCGCAATAGTTCCTTCCTTTGTGGAATGTGGTAAGTCTCTGTATCTTAGAGGGGCAGAGGAGACATAACCGAACCTCAATTACCGGCAGTGCCGACTTAAAATCCAGAAGGTAGGTGTTTGCTGCTTTGCTGTAAGCAGAGACATTATAGTAGGACTGTAGGAGACAGCAGAGAGGCAGGTAAGACAAACAATGCAAATATATATTGTGAGGCTTCAGGCAGAAGAAGGAGTTTATTAGCAACTGTACCGGAGGTCGTTCTTTTGATATTTTGGTGAAGACTTTGGCTGCTTTCTGCCCACGTTGTAAGAACTTGCCTGGGGCTAAATTTAAAAGAAATGGGCTAATTCTGTTGTGGGGGACATTTTAGGTCGGCACAACATTAACTCTGTGACATGGTTTGCAGTGATTGATCTTAAATATGTCTCCAGGTGGAAAGTAATAAGTGAGGTAAGAAACAATATGCGACTTGGAAAGGAAAAGTGTTCCAGCCAAAGCCCCTGCTAAACTGGAAGCTGTAGTTGTGAAGGAAATTAGCTTCATTAAAGAAAAGCTTTCTGCTCTCAGGGCAAGACTCTACTCACTAAGCCTCCTACTTGTGAAAGTGAACCTAAAGGGTTTTCTGCCCCTAGAAAAACAAAACTGCTGCAAATGTAATCAAAAGAAACAAGAATTCAACCTAAATCGGCAGATGAACGTGGTAGTTTATGTGGTACTGACCTTGGAGACATAAAAGATCCATGAATGATCCTTCCTCCATGGCTCCAGGGAGCTCTTAAGGATGGGCAACGTGTGACACGACCTAAGTCCCTATGGAGAGACTGTGAGATGCCACTGAATGAAGGTGTGAAAGTTAAGCCTGGACTGTGTAGAGGCACCAATGTGTTGGAGATTCCAAAGTCAGAAAAGACATCTGCTAAAGAAAGCTGCGAACACAGAGTGGAGCCAGCTCAAGACATAACAAAGCTAGACATGGGAGCCTTCTAAGTTCTTTGAAACAGGTGCCCTCTACAGAACTAAGGATTTGTTGTCTGTTCTGCTGGGTCTTGCTTTGATCCGGCATTTTCTCACTATGCCCCCTTTACTCTTTTTTGAGGTGATGATGTATATTTTTCTGTCATTGTAGGAGAGAAGTATGTGATGCACCTCACTACTAAGGTTTGTCCAGACAGCTTGGTGCAAAATGGAGGACCCCCTTTTCTTAGTGTGCTTCCTGTTTTCTGCCTGATCTGGGGAGCCTTATCCCCAATCTTCTGCCTGAGGAATGTCGCATAGTCCTTGGCAAACCCATGAATTTAACCCACACCCCAATAAGAACCTATCCAGCAAGTACCTGGGATTTCTAGAATGACTCCATATAAATAAGGTATTCATAGTACTTTAAACTCCAGCCAACGGAACTTCATCCTAAGAACTCTCCAAGGTTCATATATAGCTCTGGTTGATCCCAAATAAAGTTTAGTCTTACAAGCCCACAAGCTAAGATCTTCTAAGAGCAGCCAGGCCAGGATCCTGCACCCCCCACTGGTTCGACTCAGCTTCATCCTTCCAGCCTGGTACAAATCCGAGGACACGGAGCCACAGCTGGAGCCAACACGCATCCCACACGTGATTTCTTCCTAAGTAGTGTCACCGTTAAAAGATTGCCCTGAGTCTCAGAAGAGATGTGGGGCTTTTGATATTAAAGCAAGCATACGATACAGACAATAATTATTTTTTAAAAGATATGAATTTCCATTAAAGAGTCAGAATGTGGGAAAGAATGCTAGAATGATGCTTCAGTGGCTGAGAGCTCAGACAACCTGCATCTAGTTCTCAGCACACACATTAAGTAGCTCACAACCACATGCAACGTCAGCTGCAGGGGACCTAACTCCTTTTCTGGCCTTTATGGGTATGAATATATATGGTGTACACACACACACACACACACACACACACACACTAAGGAAAGTAAATAAGAAATATTAAATTTGGTGGAAAGAAAGTAGACATTTCCTTGCGCAGTGAGTGTTAATTTTCATGGGAGACAGCTCGGAAGACTTTCAGATTTTTTTGTGCTTGGGTACTTGACAGAATAATTTCTTTGGCCCCAATTTTCTCCTCTAATAATGAATACATAATAACAGAGGTAATGAGGCATTGACAATATTAGCAACAAGACCAGGATTGGGGGGAAATGGTGTCACAGGGTTGTTTGTGACTGCAGGCATTTCCCTCCTAATCCCAGACCCAGGTGTTGTCTGGGACCATAGCTTTAAAGAAAAGGAAATTTTCTCTCTGAGGGAAGGGAATTTTTTTTCAAGACAAGGTTTCCCTCTGTAAGCCTGGCTGACAGAACTCACTTGGCTGGTCTTGACCTCACAGTTTCTTTTCAGGGTTGGGGTTAAAGGCATGCACTACCACCACCTGGAGAGAAAAAAACTGTTATAACTTCTCCAAAACAGAAAGAAAACATGACAGACAGGCAAACAAAGGAAAGAAGAGACAGAGAGAACTGGAACAGGAGGTTCCCTAGAAGCACAGAGACCCAGTGTTAAAAATGGTGGAACTGCTGCTTGTCCTAAAGCTTTTTTTTTTTTTTTTTTTTGCATTTACATTTTGGATGTTACCCCTTTCCCACAATCCCATCTGCCCTCCTCCTCCCATTGCCTCCATGAAGGTGCTCCCTCTCCCAACAACCCTCTCCCACCTCAGCACCTTAGCATTCCCCTACACTGGGAAAACAAGCCTTCCCTGGACCAAAGGTCTTTCCTCCCATTGATGCCAGAGAATATTATCCTCTGCTGTATATGTACCTGGAGCCATGGGTCTCTCCATGCGAACTCATTGGTTGGTGTTTTAGTCCCTGGGAGCTGTGGTGGGTTTGTATAGTTGATAATGTTGTTCTTCCCATGGGGTTGCAGACACATTCAGCTCCTTCAGTCCTTTCTCTAGCTCCTTCATTAGGGTCCTCCTGTTCAGTCTGATGGTTAGCTGAGAGCATCCTCCCCTGTATCAGTATGGCTCTGGCAGGGCCTCTGAGGAGGCATCCATATCAGGTTCTTGCCAGTAAGCACTACTTGGCATCAGCAATAGTGCTTGGGTTTATTGGACACATATAGGGTATATCTCCAAGTGAGGCAGTCTCTGGATGATCTTTAATCCAATTCCTACTCCTCTATTTGTCCCTTTATTTCCTCCCATGAACATTTTGTTCTTCTTTCTGTGAAATACTGAGGCATCCACTTTCTGGCCTTCCTTCTCTTTGAGCTTCATAAGTTCTGTGGATGGTCCCTTGGGTATTCCAAGCTTTTGGGTTAGTATCCACTTATGAGTCCATACTATGAGTGTTCTTTTTTGACTGAGTTACTTCACTCAGAATGATAGCTTCTAGTTCCATCTATTTGCCTAGGAATTTGATGAAGTCATTATTTTTGAAAGCTGAGTAGTACTCCATTGTGTATATGTACCACAATTTCTGTATCCATTCTTCTGTTGAAGGACATCTGGATTCCTTCCAGATTCTGGCTATTATAAATAAGGCTGCTATAAACATGGTTGTTCATGTGTCCTTGTTAGATGATGAAACTTCTTTTGGGTATATGCCCAAGAGTGGTATAGCTGGTCCTCAGGTAGTACTATGTCCAATTTTCTGAGGAACTGCCAGACTTATTTCCAGGGTAGTTGTACCAGCTTGCAATCCCATCAACACAGAACTGTTCCTTATTCTCCACATCCTCACCAGCATCTGCTGTCACCTAATATTTGAACTTAGCCATTCTGACTGGTGTGAAGTAAAATCTAATGGTTGTTTTGATTTGAATTTCCCTGATGACTAGGGATATAGAGCATTTCTTTAGGTGCTTCTCAGCCATTGGATATTCCTCAGCTGAGAATTCCTTGTTTAGCTCTGCACCCCATTTTTAAATAGGATTATTTGATTCTCTAGAGTCTAACTTCTTTAGTTTGAATAATTTGAATACAAGTCCTCTATCAGATGTAGGACTGGTAAAGATCTTTTTCTAATCTGTTGGTTTCCATTTTGTCCTTTTGACAGTGTCCTTGGCCTTACAGAAGCTTGGCAATTTCATGAGGTCCCATTTGTTGATTCTTGATCTTAGAGCAGTGTTCTGTTCAGGAAATTTTCCCCTGTGCCAGTATGTTCTAAGATCTTCCCTACTTTCTGTTCTGTTAGTTTTAGTGTACCTGGTTTTATGTGGAGGTCTTTGATCCACTTGGACTTGAGCTTTGTCCAAGAAGATAAGGACTGATTTGTATTCCTCTGCATGCTGACTGCCAGTTGAACCAGCAACATTTGTTGAAGAGGCTGTCCTTTTCCCATGGAATGTTTTTTGCTCCTTTGTCAAAGATCAAATGACCATAGGTGTGTGGGTTCATTTCTGGGACTTTGATTCTATTCCATTGATCTACCTGCCTGTCTCTGTACCAATGCCATGCAGGATTTTTGTTGTTGTTGTTGTTGTTGTTGTTTGGTTGTTTGTTTGTTTTTATCACAATTGGTCTGTAACCCAGCTTGAGGTCAAGGACTGTAACTCTCCCACAAGTTTTTTGTTGTTGTTGTTGTTGTTGTTGTTGTTGTTGCTGTTGTTGTTAATGGTTTTTGCTATCCTGGATTTTTTATTATTCCAATGAATTTGCAAATTGTTCTTTCTAACTCTATGAAGAATCATGTTAGAATTTTGATGGGGATTACATTGAATCCATAGATTGGCTTAGGCAAGATGATCATTTTTACTATGTTGATTCTTCCAATCCATGAGCGCAGGAGATCTTTCCATCTTCTGAGGTCTTCTTCACTTCCCTTCTTCAGAGACTTGAAGTTCTTGTCATACAGATTCTTCACTTGCTTGGTTAGGGTCACACCAACTTGCTTTATATACTTTATGACAATTGGGAAGGATGTTGATTCTCTAATTTCTTTCTCAGCCTGTTTTTCCTTCAAGTAGAGAAAGGCTACTGATTTGTTTGAGTTAATTTTATATTCAGCCACTTTTCTGAAGGTGTTTATCAGGTATAACAGTTCTCTGGTCAAATTTCTGGTGTTAAGTAAGTATACTATCATATCATCTTCAAATAGTAATATTTTGACTTCTTCTTTTTCAATTTGTATCCTTTGATCGCTTTTTGCTGTCTGATGGCTCTGGCTAGTACTTCCAGTACCATATTGAATAGGTAAGGACAGAATAAGCAGCATTATCTAGTCCCTAATTTTAATGGGATTAATTCAAGCTTCTCTCCATTTAGTTTGATGTTGGCTACTTGTTGCTGTATATTGCTTTCACTATGTTTAAGTATGAGCCTTAAATTCCTGATCTTTCCAGACTTTTAACATGAAGGGGTGTTGAAGTTTGACAAATGCATTCTCAGCCTCTAGAGAGATGATCATGTGGTTTGTTTCTTTCCTTTGTTTATATAGTGGATAACATTGATGGATTTCTATATATTGAACCATCCTTGCATCCCTGGGATGAAGCCTACTTGGTCATGGTGAATGATCATTTTGATGTGATCTTGAATTCTGTTTGCAAGAATTTTATTGAGTATTTTTGCATCAATGTTCATGAGGGAAATTGGACTAAAGTATTTTTTCTTTGTAGGGTCTTTGTGTAACTTAGGAATAAGCAGGATTATGACTTCAAACAATGAGTTGGGTAGCACTTCCTCTGTTTTCTATTTTGTGGAATAATTTGGAGAGGTTTGGTATTAGGTTTTCTATGAAGATCTGATAGAATTCTGCACTAAACCGATCATGTCCTGAGCTTTTTTGGCTGGGGGGCTTTTGATGACTGCTTCTATTTCTTTAGAGGTTATGGGGCTGTTTAGATGGTCTATATGATCTTGATTTAACTTTGGTACCTGGTATCTGTCTAGAAAATTGTCCATATCCTCTAGATTTTTCAGTTTTGTTGAATATAGGCTTTTGTAGTAGGATCTGATGATTTATTGAATTTTCTCAGTTTCTGTTGTTATGTCTCCCCTTTCATTTCTGATTTTGTCAATTTCGATAATCTCTCTGTGCCCTCTCATTTGTCTGGATAAGGGTTTAGTGATAACGCTGATATTCTCAAAGAACCAGCTTTTGTTTTCATCAATTTTTTGTATAGTTCTTTGTGTTTCTATTTGGTTGATTTCAGCTCTGAGTTAATTTCGTGCCATCTATTCGTCTTAAGTCTATGTGCTTCTTTTTGTTCTAGAGCTTTCAGGTGTGTTGTCAAGGTGTTAGGGAATACTCTCCTTAGTTTCTTTGTGGCAGTTATCAGAGGAATGAGTTTTCCTCTTAGCACTGCTTTCATTGCATCCCATAAGCTTTGGATGTGTTGTGTGTTCATTTTCATTAAATTCTACAAAGTCTTTGATTTCTTTCTTTATTTCTTCTTTGATCAAGCTATCATTGAGTAAAGCATTGTTAAACTTCCATGTTTATGTGAGTTTTTTTGGTTGTTAGTAAAGACTAGCCTTAGTCCATGGTGATCTGATAGAATTATAGGATTATTTCGATGTTTTTGTATCTGTTGAGTACTGTTTTGTGACCTAATATATGGTCAGTTTTGGAGAAGGTTCCATGAGGTGCTGAGAAGAAGGCATATTCTTTTGTTTTAGGATGAAATATTCTATAGATGTCTGTTAAATCCATTTGGTTCATAACTTCTCTTAGTTTGACGATGTCTCTGTTCAAGTTCTGCTTCCATGATCTGTCCATTGATGAGAGTGGGGTGTTGAAGTCTCCCACTCTTATTGTGTGTGGTGTAATATATGCTTTGCGCTTTAGCAGAGTTTCTTTTATGAATGTGGGTTCCCTTGTATTTGGAACATAGATGTTCAGGATTGAGAGTTCATCGGGATAGATTTTTCCTTTGATGAGTAAAAAGTGTTTTTCCTTGTCTTTTTTGATGACTTTTGGTTGAAAATCTATTGTATTCAATATTAGGATGGCTACTCCAGCTTGGTTTTGGGACCATTTGTTTTGAAAGTTTCTTCCCAAACTTTTACTCTGAGGTTGTGCCTGTCCTTGTTGCTGAGATGAGTTTCCTGTATGCAAAAAAATAAAATAAAATAAAATAAAATAAATGCTGGATCCTTTTTATGTATCCAGTCTAATAGTCTATGTCTTTTTATTGGGGAATTGAGTCCTTTGATGTTAAGAGATATTAAGGAATAATGATTGTTGTTTCCTGATATTTTTGTTGTTGGAGGTAGAATTATGTTTGTGTGGTTTTCTTCTTTGGTGTTTGTTGCAAGAAGATTTGTTTCTTGATCTTCCTAGGGTAATATTTCCCTTTTTATGATGGAGTTTTCCATCAATTATTCTTTGCTGTGCTGTATTTGTGAATAGATATTATTCAAATTTGCCTCACAGGGCTCTGGTGGAGGTACATCCTGTGAGCACACACTTTCAGCTCAACACCAGACCTGACTGAGTTTTATCAGGACTGGCAGCCTGCCTAAAGTTTGCTGGGCACCTGGAAGAGCCATAGGCGGACTCTCACTCCTGAGCTCAGGGACCAGTCCACATTCCCTCCCCACAGTCTATCCAGGGAGAGCCTGCCTACAACTCAGAGATTTAAATAATGCAGAAAACTTGGAAGTCAAAATATACTACTAGGTTCTTACAACCCCATTGCTTATGAATACTTTACTATGCAACAGTGTGTGTGTGTGTGTGTGTGTGTGTGTGTGTGTGTGTGTGTGTGTGTACTTCCTTGGGAATACATAAAAAATGTCTATTCATTCCAGGCAGGGCACTGATAATAAGCAAACAAAATCTAATTGCACACAAGTTATCTTTATGAGCTAGTGAGTTTATTGGGGATACTTACAGAAGGATAGGTGGGTGGCTGCTTACAGGAACATGGGTGATCCAAAGATAGTTTTATAACTGAAAAGCCTGTCTTAGCATAGGTGATGACTCAGAAAAGAGTCGTATCCTAATCTCCCAGTACAACTTTCAGGCAGTTCAGCTGCCTTAGAGTCTACTCTGCCAAACTACTGTTCACTAATTTTATCATACTGAAGAGTGGCCTTGAGGATATTGTAACTTCATAGCTTCTGAGCCTTGTAAGTTTTGTGTGCTTCCTTGGTTTTCTAATTGTTATGAACCTCCTCCTTAAAGAATGTTTTATTTCAGAGGAATAGCTTACTCCATACTCAACTTCTCCCTCCAGCTTTGCCTTTCTTCCACTCCTTTTCTGTTTGTGGCTGAATGTTGTTGGGTCATTATACCACAACAAACACCATTTCTTTTTGGGAGCTTGACCATTTATGAATCTGCAGAGTACACTCCTCATTGTATAGAAAACTTCCCTCTGTGTTCAACCTGGCTGACAACAGCATCATTTATGGGCATAAACAATAATGTCTAGAAGGCAATTTGATGGATATATCGCAGTCACTCAACAAAACAATAATAGTTGCTCCTCCACTTGGACCAGTGGCCTCCTAAGTCATGGGCAATTGCCCTGCATTACAGTTCTTGACATATATTGTTTTCTGTGGAGTGGATATTAAACATGGTTGAAAGGCAATTGGTTGTACCCATACCATTTATGTCACTATTGTACCAGATGATACACATTGCCACACATGTTGTCACTGTAGTATGTAGAATCCATGGCAAAAAAACGTTTGCTAGTACCAATTATTCTCCATAAACCCATCATCTCAGTTAGAGTTTCTGTTGTTGTGAAGAGGCACCATGACTACCACAACTCTTATAGAGGAAAACATTTAACTGAGTCTGGCTTACAGTTTCAGAGGTTTAATCCATTAGCATCATGGCTGGAGGCATGCAGGCAGACTTGGTGCTAGAGAAGGAGTTTCGAGTTCTGCATCTGGATTGGCAGGCAGTAGGAAGAGGCATTGCTACACTGGGCCTAACTTGAGCATCTGAAACTCCAAAGTCCAGTCCCAGTGATACACTTTTTCCAAAGACCACACCTACCACAATATGGCAACATCTCTCAGCAGTGACAATCCCTATGAGCATATAGGATTATTTTTACTCAAACCACCACATCCAGCTTGAAACAACTTGCAGCTAATCAGCAAGAGTAAGCATTCTAATCACAAGCTGAGCTTGTTTCTTCCCATTGTGGAGCCAAACTGTGCGGTGCATTTAGCAATAAAGACTTACAATCTAGTTCTGGCATGTGACCAAACGTGGTGATTTTGAGGACCCTCAGGATCTCCCTTGTCCATCTACCCACATGGGAGCAGCCTAAACTTGGCTCTGCTATTTTTATCCTATGGCTTGTCGGAGTACTTTTTCTACTCATGCAAAGTACCTTTATTCAAACTGCTTAGCTGATAATTTTGCCATGATTTGGCATTTACAAGTCTGCAAAGATGCTCAAGGGTTAACATCACACCAATCAACCTCTTTTAGAGAGGGTGGAGAATATTTTGGAAGATGTAGTGGTCTCTATTCTAAGCAAGTACAAATTGGTTTTAGATAGCTATGAAAAAACTAAAAAAGAAATGCTATCAAGGTCCAATAAAGCACTCAAAATGACATTATCACTTGTGTCAACTGTTCTTGTGGTTGATGTCTATATGTAGTTGAGGGCAGGCACAAGGTAAGGCAAGGCCCGTGATTGGACAGTAAGAGTAAGGCAGACACGGAGTATTCCAGAAACAGAAGAGATAGAAAAAGGAGAAGAGAAGATAGACAAGGAAAAGGATGACCCACCCCTGTGTGGCTTTTACATAGCCACAGGTAGCTATGAATATCTTATAAGGAATGGATAATTACGGGACAATTTGTCTTATCTAGATGTATAGTTTGTATCAATATCAATTGCCTTTGAGTTTACTGTGTGGATGTTTTGTGAAGTCAGAATTTACTGATATAAAACTGATTGATAAATTAATTACAAGCTTCTAGAGTTTTGATTTTGCTGGGTTACTGGGAATTTCGACTATAACCACAGAGGGTGGATTTTGGGAATGTGAGCAGGGTCTGAAGCAGGGAGCTGTGTGATAGGCCCCTACATGGGCTTGGCATGTCAGCACTCTGTCATGGGAGTAGCCATGGAGATGGAGAGACTGCCGTGGGACAGAGAGTAGCAGGAGGCAGCAGGGTGTGGTGCCAGGAAACGTTTGCTTCTTGTTTAATATTTACCTCTCCGCTCTGTTGAAAGTGTACTCGTGGAGGACACTACCCTATCGCCTTCCATAGTCTACAGTCATTGTTCACAGGCTCTCCATTTATCATTCTGCGGTGATGCTGCCGCAGGACCACTGTATATCATCCTCTCCTTGACGGTCTCAATAGGGCTAGTTTGTATTGCCCGGCCTACCTCAGGCTCAAAGGGCATTAAGGTCAACTCCAACCTGCCGTGCCCACTGCTGAAGCCAGCCAGCTCCCTTGTAGCAGGCTCTCTGCCAGTACTCTACCTTTCCCGTCAGTCTCAGCTGGCTGCCAAAGGGCACTGGGGTTTACATGATCACAGTGTTCTAAAGAGGGTGATAACTGACCGCCCCTAAGACAAGCTTAATTACTTTCACCTGTATCATTTTATCACATGTGGCTTCTGTGAACTGCGGTTCAGGCTCCACAGCCTGACAGAAGCTCACTAACAGATCGTTTGGCATTTTATCATTTTCCGCCTAAGGACACCAGCACAGCACTAAGCTTCTGAAATTCACCGTGTAGTGACCCAAACAAATTCTTTTGTCTGCTTTGCCTTTCTCTCATCCCCTCTTACTTGCTTTAGCACTGTATGAACCTGATTTGCGTGCCCCCAAATCCTTCGTATCTACCAGGGCTTCTTCTACATTGCAAAGATAGCAAGCACCCTTTGGTACTATCAGTGGGGTTCAGCAAAACTATTATTAACACTTCACACTACTTCTGAGTTCTCCCATGAAGGACACCTTGTTGGAAAAGGGATACCAGTCAGGCTACAGCTTTAGGGAGAACCTCTGCTCCAGTTGTTGGGTGACCCACATGGAGAGCGAGTTGCCCATCTGCTACATACACAGGGCCTCCGTCCAGCCTGTGCATGTCCTTTGGTTGGTAGCTCAGCCATAAAGAATACCCATGGTACAGACCCAAAGAAATTAAACAAGAAGGAAGACTCAAGCAAAGATGCTTGGATCACACTGAGAAGGGGGAACAAAATAGTCATAGGAGGCAGAGGGAGGGAGGAAACTGTGTGGGTGAGGGGGAAAAGAGGGAAATGAGGAGGCAGGATTAGGTGTGGGGAGAGACAGGAGAGAGGCCCAGAGGGCCAGGAGAATGAATGGACATTTGAAATTTCTTTCTTAAGTCTCCTAAGAACACAGTCTTACACAAGCTCAGCGAGATTGGCATCACACCTCACCTTTCACACACCTGATTTTTTAGAGAAATTTTTGTACTTCTTCTGTTGTCTTCTAGTCCCTGACACTCCTGGGGCCTCAGCAGGCAGGAACCAAGCTCAGCAGGCAGGAACCAAGCTCGGCAGGCAGGAGCCAAGCTCGGCAGGCAGGAACCAAGCTCGGCAGGCAGGAACCAAGCTCAGCAGGCAGGAACCAAGCTCAGCAGGCAGGAACCAAGTTCAGCAGGCAGGAACCAAGCTCAGCAGGCAGGAACCAAGCAAATGAGCCAGGCTCCCCAGGACAGATTTTCTCATTGCTTCAGATTGCGCTGCCTTGATCTAAAGGAAGAATGGATAAACACATTGCTCAGTTTCTCCATGCCACCATACCCAGACTGTGAGTCTGTCATTTCTGTTTTAAAACTCTTCCTCATTTCTTGTTTGTGAGAAGAAAGGATTCAGTTAGAGAGAGGAAGATCAGAGAGTATAATCGGGAGCAGATGATTAAAGTTTACTATGAAAAAACAAATACAAAATAAACAAAAAAGAAAATAAGCCAGAAAAGCATTTAATAATGTGTTACAAATGTGTTATATAGACTTTTCACCAACCACCATAAACATGGAAACTGGTAGAATCAATCAAGTTAGACTGAAATCAGATCGCTGAGATGCAAGAGAATCACGAAGGTCTCCCACGGTGTGCTCAGATTCTTCTGGAATACCTGTGTGCTTTGGTGTTGTAGGGTGTGAACTAAGAGAGACTTGGATGATCAGATGAAACACTCTTCAATGTTATTGAGGAAATGCATTTAGAAGATAAATCCCTTTATTCTGAACTGTATGTTAATTGAACATCAAGGACTGGTGATATCTCAACCATAGAGGATTTCATAGTATAGGTGAGGCCCTGGTAAGTTAATTAAGGACCAGCAAGGCTGAAAACACGTCCAAAATAAATAAGTAAATGAACTTAGAGTCTTTTCATCTCAAGCAGTTCAAAATGTAGATTATTTTCTAATTATACTTTGCTGAATGAACCACTATTAAAGCCGTGTGGACATGCTGATTCAGGGAACTTATTTTTATTCCTCTATATATCTGAGGGATATCTTCCGTCATTTTAAGCTCACTTTCTTCCTTCTCATTGTCCATTTCTATCCATGGCTTTTTGTCTCGCTTTACTTTCTACCGCTATAATAAAATATTACCGCCAAAAGCCACTTGGGGAGGAATATTTTTGGCTTACATATCTCAGCTCACAGTCTAATTGGAGAAGGACAAGAACTGGAGCAGCATCCATGAAGAAATAATGCTAAGTGGCTTGGTGCTCATGGCTTGCTCAGCCTGCTTCTGTATACACCCCACTACCTGCCCAGGCAGGGCATTGCCCTCAATTACCTGCTCACCCACATCAAACATCCATCAAGAAAATGCCACCCACAGACCCACCTGAACACAGTCTGATGGAGGCAGTTCCTCAACAGATATTCCCTCTTCCCAGATGACAAAAATCTAACCAACACAGACTTCAAGTTTGGGGGTCAAGGGAAGTAATATCGTTAGCACAGATTTTACTGTATTTGCTTCCCCATATCCTTCCAGTGACATATTTAAAATGTTACGACAATACAAGTCTCATCCTGTCCTTTTTCTATCTTTCCTGCCAAGTTAATGGCTACCTGAGCAGACAGCGCATCCTTTCCCATTGTCATCTCTCCCGTATGTGGGCCAGTTCTTTCTGGGAAGCTGGAAGCACCAGCCGCATTCCAACAGCAAAGACCAGCCAACAACCACTACACCTTGCTTATGATGAAATCCCATCCAGGAATTACAATACATCCTCTATTAGCAGTAGGTATTACAGTACATCCTCTACCCCATTAGCTGCTGTGGCAGGAAGGGCATCTCCAAATTAAATATTCTTTTCTTAGACACCAAGAAACCACCTTTCTTTCTTCTTATTATTAATTTTAGTAATTTTACAGAAATGAGAAATTGCCACACAAACCTGATCTTATCAGCCAGTTGAACCTGAGTTTTTCAAACCCAGTACAACTGACTACTTGCTTGTAAAAGAGACTTCTTGGTTTGTTAATTTGTAGGTAGGAGGAATATATATATATATATTTGTTTTTTACAGAAATATGTCCAAGTAGCAGGAGCTCCTGTGTCAAAGAAGCTGGGGTTCTTTGTGGGTTTTTTTCCTTAAAAACAAAACAAAATAAAATCACTGAAATGTGAACATGTAACTAATGTTTGAAATACATGTATAAATGTTCAGAAGCACAAAATATGCCATTAATCTGTAAATAACAGCCAGTTTTATAGCCATGATTTTAAATATACAGCTGTTAATAACCAATGCTCATAGGAATACCTCATTTTTTCCTTTTGGTGTCCTATGAGATACTTGAAATAAAAATTAAAATGTAAGTTTGTTAGGGTTCAAATATACTGAACAATTACAATCATTGTCATAACTAAGGAAACAAAGTTTTAAGGGGAGTAAAAAAAAGTTACATGGCAAATCCTGATTGTGAAGAATATGCAGGTTCCAACTTAAAATAACCACAGATAAACTGACCAAAGAGCAGTGTGACAGGCTTGCTTTTATCTTTTGTTTACTGTTTGACTTGATGAAGTTTTATCTCATAATTTTTCTCTTGCTCTTTTTTACATCTAGGTCTGCTTCATTTTTTTTCTCTATTACTTTTCATACATTTTCATTAAATATATCACTTCCCCCTCCCGTTTCATCTCCAAGCCCCTCCTACACTCCCTCCTTCCATCTTTTTCCATCTCTTCCTTCCACTCTCAAGTTGACAGTCTCTTCTTCTCTGATTATTACTGGTAAGTATATTTGTGTGTAGATATGTGCATTTGGAAATATATAAATCTAACCTGCTGAGTCCAGTTCTTTCTTGTTTGTGTGTAGTTTTTAAAGTCAGTATACAAGATATCTAGTTTGTTTCCCATGGCTGGGATAAAACACTACCAAGAGCAACCTGGGAAGAAAATTCCAACTTACAGCATGCAGTCCCGTATTGAAGGAAGACAAGCAGGAACCTGGAGTAGGAACTAAAGAACAGACCATGGAGGGAGTCGTTTACTGGCTTACTGCTGGCTTGCTCAGCTACCTTTCCTACACAGTCTAGGCCCCCCTTCCACGAATGGCACTGCCTACAGTGAGCTGGGACCTCCTGCATTAAACAGCAATTAAGAAAATGTTCCACAGACGTGCCCACAAGCCAATATGATGGAGGTGGTTCCTCAACTGAAGTTTTCTCTTCCCAGGAGTATCTAGATTTGGGTCATGCGAACACTGAGCAGCTCGGGGTTGGTTATCATTGCGGAAGTTATGAACATGTGTATTGGGAGCTTCTTCTCCCTCCTCCATCCCGCCCTCCCCCTCCCCCTCAGTACCATATGTAATCACACTACAGTGCACTGTAGTAATGAAGGACCTCTCGTTCTCTGGTATTTTATATTTCTTGTGTGTTTGTGCACAAGTGTTTTGTGCCTGTGAAGGCCAAGAGACAAGTTAAAATGGCATTTCCCAGAAGCTGGCACATTTACTTTTGGAGACAGGGTCTCTGATCATCCTGGAACTTTCTAAGTAAGCTAGGCTAGGGGGCAGCAAGACCTAGAAATCTCAGTGATGGGGTTATAAGCATAAGCCACGACAACCAGCTTTTTAAAATGTTGTTTCTATACATCAGTTCCTTGTGTTTCCAAGACATGCAATTCACGGGCTAAGCCCTCTCCCCAGCCCCCACCTCCTTTGTGAGTATATGTGGTATACATCAATGTACCTGTTAATATGCAAGTAGCTCAGAAACAAATGAGTGCAGAAGCACAAACATGCATGTGCATGGAGGCCAGATGCTAACACTGGATGTCTCTTTTGGTCCCTCTGCGTCTAGTTCTTTGAGACAGACTTTTCTCCCACTGAATCTACAACTCACCACTTCAGCTAGGCTGGCTGGCCCATGGGCTCTGAGGATTAGCCTTTCTCTGACTAGAATTACAAATGTGTTTGGCCTTTTCTATGGGCAACAGGGAATTGAACCCAGGCCTCGCGCAATATCAGCCCACGCTTTTCCACATGAGCCAACTCCACAGCCCCACCACCCTTCTTTTTCATCCTTGTCTGAAGGACCCTTTCGTGCCAGTGTTACAAACAGAAGCTTATCAGAAAGGAGTTTTTCTGACTCTTAAAGCAATATCCTTGTCTTCATATATAAATTTCTAAGGCTATTTCAAGAAGCATATAGTTTTAACAGAAAAGTTTCAATTTCTAATGATCACTTAGTAGCAAAATCAGGCTGCTCACAGACACACTATAAAAGAAAAGTCAGGTGTCTGGTCATCACTGGAGGGGTGGGGGGAACTTAAAGCAATAGAGTTACTTTATTCCTTGAGTATTTTAAATTTTTATCCAGTAGAACATGAATAATAAAATTTAAAAGTCTGCAACAATAACCCATGATAAAAATGAAACTTTAAAATCACTCATCCAAAAATATAGGCAAGAAGAGAAAATGGCACAGTGAAAAAGCAGTCCTTTTTATTCAAGAGATCTGACAGCTGAGAAACAAGAACAAATCAATAAGGCACAGAAGAGTGTTCATGCAAAGCATAGCACTAAAACGGCAGGAGTGGTTATGCTAATATCAGATGAACGCAGCCTCAGAATAAAGGAAATTAGTAAGGACAGGAAAGGACAGTCATAAGATGAAAGAATCTACTCATCAAGAAGACTGGGCACCTTAAGAGTGTATCAGTGTCAGAGTCTGGGAAAACAAGAAAAAAAGCACATGTAGAATATGAATTCATATTGTGTTTATTTTCTTCTTATTAAAGAGCAGTACAACAGTAATAAATTACAATGTCTTCTCTCGCCACAGAAATCTTAATATAACTTCACCTCCTTGTATGCATAACAGTGCCTACAGTTATGACCCAGGCTAGACTTGAAATGAAGCCCCACCCAAGTAACCCCATCTTTTCCCCGTAGTCATAACCAGACTTTACTTTTCGTTTGTTGTCTTCCCATTTATGATGTAGCTACCTCAATGTGCCTAAAGACAAAGACAAAGACAAAAATATATAAAATGAACACAATGGAAGGGGAAGGGACATATACATGGACCATAAGATGCTTAAGAAATGGCTCAAGACTAAAAGACACTTAGAACAGAACAGTTTGACAAAGGAAATGTCCATGTAAGGTAGAAAAATACACTTATGGATAAAGAAAATCAATTCGAAGCAAGCTGTATTTTGGGGAGAAGATTTTTTAAATTTTAGTGTGTTTAGTTGTTTGTATTGCTTATTTTATTAGCTTTTTGTCTCTTTGATTTTTTTCTGTGTACTCTCCATGTAATGGAGTATGTCTTTCCTTCTGGCCATCAGATTATTGATGCAATGTACTCCCCTCAGACATTGGATTTTCTTCAAGAATCTCATGCTGAAAGAAGGAAAAGCCTGAAGCCTGCTGCAAGCCAGAAGAAAAACTTGTCTCCTGGAAAGATATTTTACCCAGTAACCATGAAAGACAGTAACTTAAGTATGTTAAAAAATAAAATTCACAATAGTGTAAATCACAGAATGGATAAACCTCCCATTGGTAAAAGATACGATGTACCATGGGAAATGAAACAATCTAGACAGAAAGCATGGATAGAAGATCTAGCTATAAAAGAAAGTGACAGAATAAGTAGTGGGTGGAGAAGGAATGGGACTGTGGTGATCATGCTTGGTCTATACAAATACAAGGCCCTTAAGAAGCTGACAGAACTTAGGACAATGTCCTCAGGAAAAAGAGAGATAAGCCATGTGCAACTATGCTTGCAGATTA
>NC_137961.1:35088630-35301130 GCF_963924665.1 Micromys minutus | reverse complement strand
TCCTTCCCATTTCTTCTTCAGCCGAGCGTCAGTCACAGCTTGCCTTTAGTGTTTAAATAGAAAGAAATAGCACGTGAGTTATCTCCTGCTTTACCTAAATGAGAGAACGTTGCCCGTAATATTTTCTTCATGTTAACTGACTGGCCGACCCCTCAGTGTGACAAGAACAGATTTCCTTAAAACTGAGCCACTAAAAGCAAACCGCACCCTTCTCATCATCCACCCGAATGATCTGCCGCTCACCAGAAGTGAAACTCTGAAAAGAACAAAATAATGATAATGGAAATGGTGAAAATTTTTTATAACACAGAAAAACGGATGGTTAAGGTTACAAGAATAATATCAAGACTTAACTGGATACTGAAAAATACAAGAATTTCTCCTCCCCCCCCCCCCCCACCTATTGCTCCGATGTAGGAAGTCAGCTAAGAAAACACTGCCATTTGTAAAACAGGTATAGCCTTTGGAGAGAGGAAAGCCCCATGGTTAGGAAAGAGGTAAACTATGGGAGGCGCATGACCCGAGGAGCCGAGGCTTCCATGGTGGACATCCTGCATCTTCTGGTGACACCTGAAGGTGCCTGCACTTGCTAGCGCCTTGTCAGTGTCCTGTGTGAAGACAAGCCGTCACTGTCACTATGGCCTTCAGGACAGCTTCAGATGTGGTCTTCCCCACCTTCTTCTCGAGTGCACAATTCCGCACAACAGAAACCTCACCAGAGCCACTTCATCCAGTGCTGAGTTATTTCTCTGGCTTATTTTACCACCTGTGTTGATGTCTGGGAGTTGTGCTGTAAATTATGGCAAAAGACTACATTGTCTATCTGCTCTGAAGGCTGTGGTCTGAGGAAATGGTGCCACCTGGGTTGATTTAAAAAAAAAAACAAAACAAAACCAGAGAGGATCTATTCTAGGGTTCACTTTGAGCTTCCAGTGCTTTGGGGAAGAGCTCTGCTAATCCTCGTCTGGGTAGATGCATTCTACTTTCAGCTCACGGAGACTTCTCATACCAGTGTGCAAATTTCTCCTTTTAACAATTCACCAGTCATACTAGATCAAGTCCTACCCTGATGATCACAATGAAAAGACATTGGTTTCAAAAAAAAAGTCATATTCTGGGTAGTTGGGGTCAGAGCTTCAACATGACATCTTGGAAGGACACATTCAGCCTCTGATACTAAGTTAGTTATAGATGGCAGCTAGTTCTTTAGCTGTTCTTAAATTAGAATTTTTGTCCTGAAAATGGCAGTGTCCATTGTCATGAAATAACACTGCCTTATGTAATTACAAGTCCTTATCTCCCCAGAATAGAGCTGGTTCCCCTCTGGGCCTAAGAAGTAGGGGTGACCATTACAGTGGCACTCAATTCCATGGCCCCTAGAGACTCTACATTCCCTTCTGGAGACTTGTTTTCATTGGTGATCAAGATGAGTGACAGGTCACCTCATGGAACCCTCCTGTTGCTAACATGCTGCTCTGCCCCAGGCTGCCCACTGCCCTTTTTCTCAAGGTTAAAGGTGATTTTAGTGTTGAGGGTGGCTGCTCCATTACTACCAACCCTGAGAAACTGTAAAAGCAGACCCATGTCCTTCGGTTGCAATCCCTCCCACTAAGGATGCTGGGAATTTCCCCCAGGGTTGGGTCTGGGGATGGTCTAGGAATTATCCAGCCATTATTCAGTGGCTCTTCTCAATTCCCATTATAAAAGTGACACAGTTCACATCAGGATGTTGAGATGCACTGACCACTGAAGGGCATGCCACCTCTAGATCCTCGGACTTAAAAAGAAGGAAAGTGGCATCATGTGGTCCCATGGACAAATGCATGTCAGTAGGAAGAAAACCTACTCCATCCTTGGTTGCCTTGTCCATGACATTACTGCCAAGCAAAGGTAAGCAGACACCAGGATAAGCCCCACAACTCATCTATCTAGTAGTCTATTTCCAGATGCCTTTGCTTAAATCCTTGAGTTTTCTACTACAGATGGCCATTTTGATATCAGGCAGTTAGTCATCCTTTCCGGTCACACATAGACCTCCCACACTGGGGCCAACTCAGAAACCAGAATTAAAATGCATCTGAAACAAGCACAACAAATGTGGCTTCCGTGTGTGAGCCAGAGATGACGAACACATTTTCCACACAGGTCCCAAGGCCAAGGATTATAGTTTTCTCTTATCCCTCTGTTCATTAAACCTCAGCCACAGTGAAGCATCACTATGGACTTCAGATCAACAGCTCACACATTCAAGCAAAGGAAAATCGCACTGGAGACAGACTACTAGATAGATAACTTAAGATAGCTTTGCTCACAGTAATGTGCAACCATATTCATCCATGCTGGTGGCACTGAAGGCTCTCTGCAGGGACATGCTCAGTGGTGTGGAAAGCTTAGAAATAATCAAATGCTCTTCCTTACAGTTGTGGGAGAAAGAGGATATTTTCTGAGAAAAAAAGAGATAATTTTCCATTTTTATTAATATTTTATGAGTCAGGAGGCTGAATTGTGTGAATTTTTAAAATATATGCTTGTGTGTGCAATGAAAGAAAATGCTGCCAAGCCGAGAAGCATGTTCAGCTTTGACTTTTTGACTCATGTTGTAACAGGTATGTTTTGTTTTTATTATAAATACAAGGCCACGATCTCTTGCAAAAGCAAAAGAAATGCATGAGGTTTGTCTACACCAAATGTCAACAAGAAGTGTCAGGTTACAGTGTGACTCAGGGAGGAGGGGTCACATCTCTAGATGGATATAAAGAATTCTTTCTTATGTCAGTTAGAAAGTCATTTAAGTCCATAGAGGGAAGCCACTTCTAAGTTGAATAGCAGAAGGTTGAAGCTGAGTTTAGTCAATGTTGCAGGTCACATAGTTCCACAGCACTTAGGATACACTCAGCAAATACCAAACATGCCCTTTCCAAGTGATAAATGAAGCAGAAATAAGTCACACAGGAAATAAAAGCTGAGAAGCAACTGGGTATCATCCAAGGGAGAAACTATGGAACCAGAATGTCAGGGGAGGAGTTCTGGAATCAGGGGTTGTATGTAGATTGTCCTGAAGCTGTTTGCATTTTAATGTTAATTCCCTGTCTCCGAGAAGGGTCGCATAGTCACGTGACTCCAACTGAAACTTTCCATTTTAATTAATAAAATAAAGGAAAGCCAGTGACTCAGCAGGGCGAGGGAGGTGGAGAGGGCAGAGAGGTCTGAGGAGGTCAGAGGACAGGGGTGAAGGCTGTGGCAACATGGCGGTTCCCAAGAACCAGCTGGACCCAGGTGGGATTGATTGGCATTAAATAACTATGAACATCAAGGACTTTATAGGTCTAATATCTCATATAGAAGGGCACTTTGTATCTTTGTCTATTTGATGTAATCTTGTTGTATAAAGGGTTTGTGGGTTGAGAGTTGAATATATAAACCTGTATGAAAAGCAATCGGGCTGTAGAGTTGTATTTGTGTGGGATTTTGGGGTACAGAAATACCCCAGGACAGGGGCAGAGAACAGGCGGTAGAAAACCGCCAGAGAAGGGAGTTGCATGGACAGGTTGGACCGTGGTGGCAGCTCAGACGGGGCTCCAGAGGTGCGCACAGCACCATATCAGGGTTGGGCCTGAGGAGTGAGACCTCAGGGCCAATAAAGAGATAAATCATTGTTTTGTTTTTGTTTTTGTTTTTTTAATATTTACTGCAACAGGGTTCTTTAACATGCTTGCTCTGGAACTGCCTTTTGTTTCTGTCACTATTCAATAAGGAGGCAAGGGCCATTTCTGAGAGGCTTTGTTCCTAGATAGGGACTGGGGGCAGCTTTATTCCCTGTCACAAGAAGAAGGAATCGCAATGGGGAGGTCTGCTGGTGAGAGAGAGGTAGGAGGAAAGCCTGTCCACCAGGCACTGGTAACATTTTGTAGTCCAGGTGTGAAGAACTGACTGGCTACTTGTAGTAGCTTTTGCTGGTTGTCAACTTGACTATATCTGGAATGAACCACAATCCAGAATTGGGAGGCTCACCTTTGATCCTGATCCAGAGGCACAGAGGCTATGGATCTTAGGACACTAAGGCCACGAGATCTCTGAGCTCAAGGTCATCTGGGACAAAGCAAGTCCCAGATCCAGGTGTGGTGGTACACACCTTTAATCTGGAACACACCTTCTGCTGGAGACCTAAATAAGGACTTTGGAAGAAGGAAGGCTTGCTCTTTTAGCCTGCTTGCCTTGTGGGACTGAGCATCTGCTAGATCATTGGACTTATACTCACAGCTGCTGCACACCATTGTTGGAGAGTTGAACAACAGACTGTAAGTCACCAACAAATACCTTACTATATATAAGTCCTGTGACTCTAGAGAACCCTGAGTAATACACTACCCATATACCTGACTGAGGTGTTTCAAGTCTGCTGTGGTTACTAGACATGAGACAGAAGCTGATGAGAGTCTCAGCAAACCACTGTAACAGAAGTATGGCTTGAAGTTGGCTTGGTACCTCCTCCCGCTTACAGGAATGCTAAGCCCATCTTTCCACACTGACATGGATAATAACCTAAATCTTGACTTGTAAAGTCAGGGATCTGTGGTCCAGGAACATGCCTGTGAGTCTTGCCTCCTGGGCATAGAGGAAATGCCAAGACACTCAGATAGAGAACCTGAGTACAAAGGAGAAGGTATTGCATCTTAGGTTCTATTCTCTGAAGAGTAATTAATCCCTACTATTCAAATTTAGGAATATTCAGATTCAGCATCAGGGTACCAAATTACCCATCTCTTTCCTTCGTTTAACTTCCACTTTCCTTCTATTGTGAAAGAATGAGGAAGGAAAGGAAGGAAGGAATTGCAGAGGAAGGGGAGGAACGAGAGGGAGTGAGAGCATCCCGTGTTGAGCAGCGAAGGGGGATTTCAATGCACTGTAACACACTGTGATGGAACACTATCTTCTGACAGCGAGGTGTGGTGGTGAGAGTGCACCTGTCAAGAAGTGGATACGACATATGCATGGTAGGTCAAGGAAAGCCAGCATGTCAGCGGGTGTGATATGTTTTATGGATATGTCTAATAGCCATCTTCCCTGAAAGCCACCAGAAGGGAACCAGAGAGATTCTATGCGGCACTCGAATAAAATTCTCTCTGTGTTCCGAGGAAAAGAAGATACCGTAGAAACAAACTGCAGGCCCTGCATGGCTGCTTGAATCAGCCAAGACTTCAGGGTCCTCCCACCGCAGCCATCAGCCCTCCTCTGAGAGAGGAGTGAGCCAAGGGCCCTGGCTTCAGACTATTCTGTGGGCACTGCGTGCAGCCTCTCTCTGACCCTGTGGCCCTTCTTGGAGACTTCTGTTATGTTTTCAGCCTGAAATATCCTCACAGGCTAAAATCCTGGACCATGTGACTCTCTGCTGGTGGCATCTTGTTGGGGAGTTTGTGGAACCCCCAGAAAATCATGGATGGAGGGAGCAGGACCACGGGGTATATTATCTGGGTTCTTTTCTGTGTCTGTCTCTCCTTCATGTCTATGGCTGCACAATGACCAACCAGTGTATGTTCTGAATTTTGATGAACAGAAACGGAGTCAAACAAACTTTTCCTTTCTTAGGTTGTTAACATTGGATATTTTTGTCACAGCCTTCAGGATAGTAGCTGAAACAGCCCCAAGCAAGGTTTCTCTTTCTCCTCGCTGGATGGGTATAGACAAGCATGCTGGGTATGGACAAGCGTGCTGCCAATCACTGGAGAGGAGCCTTAATATCAGTGTGGCCTTGAACTGTGGGGATTAAAAGAGACCTGAAAAAAAACTGAAGGCCCTTAGAAAAGAGAGGGGACTTGATTCCAGCTGACATCCTGCTCAACTTCAGTACTTAGGAGGGTGAGAACTCAACTTTGTTTTGCCTCTGTGAAGGGGTGGTTTCTGGATCCTGCTCCAAAAATAAGATAGGAAACTGTATAATTTATATTTATGAGATTTATAAATGTAACACATTCATTAGTAGCAATTTAAAGAAGATAATAGAACAAGGCATATAAATATCCACACAGTGGGTCTTGCTCGCCCCGCGGATGCCTCTCTGCCTTTCCCCACCCAGCCTCTGCTCAGACAGTGATCAATGGCTGCTCAAGGCCTCCTGCTCTAGGATGGGCCACAGGATGAGCTAGTGAAGAACTCAGGAGTATGGAAGGAAAGAAAATGATATTTCATATCCTGGTGTGTCTCTTGGCTAGATGCCACAAATCCTCTCAAGTCCTCACGCTGCCTCTTCCTTAGATCTCTGGCTAGGAACAGCCTTGCCGGCCTGACACTACCTGTTTCCACACAGCTTTGTAAAGTATTAACCTCCTTTTGGATGATGCCAAGTTAAGGAAATTTAACTAGTGTAATTAATTTCTTTTTTAGAAAGCTCATATTGTGCCTTCAGCCACACACCACAACTGAAGCTACTGCCGTCAACAGGAGGAGCAGTATTCCTGCATTTCTACATCACACATGTATACAAGAAACACATATATGCACATATGCAAGTAAGCACACACCTGTAACTGCTTTGTCTCTAATAATCATGATGTCACATATATTATCCTGCTACTGATCCCTTTACCCTGTGATTTGTTAGGACTTATTCTTCTCTCAACAAATATTGATTTATGTCGTTCTTTTTAGTGACTGCGTGATATTCCTTAATACAGACTGCCATAACTTAATAGTAAACATTTCGTTCATTTACATGTTTTCATTAGCACAAACAATATCACAGTATTCTCACACATGCATCGTTTGGCTTATATATAAGTGCTTATGGGACACTAAAAGTTTTATAGGAGAGATTGCTACGGCTGGAATCATTGAGTGGAAGCGCTCTGCTTTTGATTGAAGCTGTCTTTCAAAAGAGTGTTTCTGCCCTTGATGTGGTAACTCTAGTGACTCGGTGTCTTTTCAAGTGGTCTTTGTTTATGTCGTCTGAGGTTCTTCTTCTAGGAATTGCCTGTTTCAATCTTTCAAAGCTCCTGCATAAGCACATATGCACAGGCACACACACAGACACACACTGGTTTGTTAGTCTCTGGTATAAATGAGTTTTTAATATGCTATGTGCATTGGCCATTAAACACATAGGGAATCTTTCCAGCGTGTCACTTGTCTTTCTTTATTTTATGGCTTATAGAAATTAGTAGGTTTGTAAAATCAAATCAGGACTCTTTTGGTGGTGGAGGCTTTTTAAAGGGCATTAAAACATGTAATAGAAGTCTTCTATTGTCATGTTTGTTGTCTGTTTGTTTTTAACAAGGTCTACCTGTGTAGTAGCCCAGAGTGGCTTTAACCTTGTGATCCTCCTGTCTCAGCTTTCCGAGTTCTGAGACTACAGGCACAGGCCAGCATGCCTGGGCTTTATTTGAGTTCTTAAAGTTACACGGTGTGGAAGTGGAAATTTACCCAGGGGGCATAGACATATGAGTTTTAACACAATTCTATCTGTCATTTCCAGCACCCCATTGTAGACCCTTCCACTGAACCCCTGGGATTCTCTGAGCTGGTCCTCATCACCCAATATTTGTGTTTCCCATTATACAGCCACATGGCGCTTAGTGCCAGGAATAAATCCAACCAAGGCATTAGGCAGTTCCATCATGGTGCTGGGATGTACTGTGAACTAGCAACTTGATGTAGTCTGAGTGCATCCTTGTAAAGTGGCTCAGCACGGAAATGCTATATAGGACACAACTGAGAATAAACTCAAGGGCATATCCTTCTCCACCGGGTGTGGTGCTCTGAGACAGTAGCATTCCTTGTCTTGGTCTTTGTCTTTGCCAATTGAAGGCCACTTTGCTGTTCTGAGTCTTGAATGGCTATGGTCTGATTAGACACACTCATTGATGGTTTTTTGAAATGGATGTGAGTAGAAAGTTTTAGTTTTATTAAGACTTTTTCTTTCCATTGTTTTCTATTATGAGTCCTGCTTTTGTTATCTGTAAAAATTCTCAGTTTCATAACCTGGACTTATCAGTCAAACAAACACTTCCTTCCCTTACAAAAAAAAAAATTCTCAGTTTACCCTTTGTTCATGAAGACTTTTGTGTTTTCTACTAGGGGTTTATAATTTTATCTTTACTATTAAATCCTTTGAGCTTCAGAATGACTATTCTAAATGGATAGAAATGTCTTTTTACAGATAGAGTTTGGGACCAGTGTTTGAGGAGCTACCTTACTCTAACTGTGTGATGTTCTCACTTGTACTTTATTTATAATAACATAATTTTAAGTTATTTTTTTTTTAATGAAAAAGACTGTTTTGTTGAAAAGGCTGTCATGTCTCTAATGGATTGTCTCTGACCATTGACTAATCACTCAACCATAACTGCATGGCCCTGGTTGTGAACACTCCTGTTTACTAATCTACAAGATAAATTCTCATAGCACCCCACCCCCACCCTCTTTTATGGTTCTGTAGCAAATCTTTAAAGTTGGGTGCTGTGCTTTCTCGAAGTTTATTTTGTTTTCCAAAACAGCTTGGTAACTGTAAATCCTTGACTTTGTGTATGGGTATTTTTACCTCCTCCCCTCCCCCCAAATGCTGCTCTATATAAATCTGAGACGCACAGTGATTTCACTCTGTACAGCCTTCAGACGTGAATGCAACATGGCTTACCACCTGTCAGTCTTTTGATTTTCTGTTTCATTCACAAGTCTCTGCAGTTTTCATTACAGAGAGCCCATGCATATTTTGTTAGATTCATACTTAAGTGTTTTGTTTGAGGGGAACTCTTAAGACAATATAGTAAGTCTTTCACCACTGACTGATAATGTCCACATTGTTTCATGCATTTCAAGTACTGAATTGGTCTCCTGTTGACAGACATACCCTATACGTATTGATGAGCCAGCTTACTTAGTGATAATTTCTCACCTATGTTCACAAAGGTATTAGACTGTAACTTTCTTGATTTTCAAATATTTGCTTAGCTTAGTAACAAATATGCTGACCTCATAAATAAGTCCCAATGTCTTTTTTTTTTCTATACTGAACTGGTGTCATTGTTTGGTATAATTTTCAAATAAAGCCACCTGTACCTGGAGACTTCAGGTATTTTTTAATTGCAGGTTCCATTGATTTTGCCACAGGATTCTATGCATTATCTATCTCTTCTTGAATAGGCTTGGGTAGTTTGTAATTCTTGAGACACACGAGCTGTCAAATGTATGGTTGCATAGTTGGCGATGGCGTTTGTTCATTACCCTTTTAACAGCTAGAATGTCAGTGCAACCTCCTTTCATTTCTGGTATTAATAAATAGCACTTTTCTCTTTTTGTCATTGTTATTAGAAAAGTATCAGTGTAATTGATTTTTTTCCCACAGAGCCAGTTTTCGGTTTCATTGATTTTTTCCATTTTCAGTTTCTAATTTCATTGCTGTCTCCTCTTAGTCTATCTTTCTTCTGCCTTGTGTTGGTTCTTATCAAGATAAACTCAGCTTGATTTAAGACCATCACCTTTGTTGTTCAACCATTTCCTCTACAGATCCTGTTCAGCTACGCCTAACAGACTCTGTGTTTTTTCTTTTGTTCACTGGGATGTTTCCCTGTTCTACTTGATATACTCTTTGGCCCTGAGAGCATTTATGTAATTTCCTTGATCCAAATGTTCTAAGAGTTCTCTCTATGACACTGGCTTTTAAGTTCTTCCCATGGCCCATGACTCCTGGAGAAGACTTTTTCACTTGCTCTTCTTGAGTGGTCTATCCCACTTTAGTTGGTTCCGTTATTTGATTCAGTTCTGAATAACATCACTGTTGCTAATAGTTACATTATTTACTGAGAAAAATATTTGAACTTATTGAATTGTGCAATCATGTCTCTTTTATGTCAGCTTTTGTAATATACATATTGTGCATATATACTAAGAATTGTGATATGTCATTAACTTGACCGTTCTTTGTTGTGTGTTCGTTAGTTAATTTCTTGCTTAAGGCAGGGTCTCACCTATGCAGCCCAGGTTGAAATCAAACTCACCATCCTCCAGACTATGCCTCTAAGACAGATGTAGCATCCTCCCGGGGGAAGAGAAAGTGTGACAGTCGAAGGAACAGAGGCTCCGAGCCCAAGGATTCCCTGGTTCTGGGTTTTTATTGGGCAACTTCTTGCTCTTATTTTCATCTCATCCTTATTTCTAAATTTCCAGGTATAGTAAGTTGTGGTTTTGTATGGTGGTTGGGTTATCAGAGATCAAATCTCAGGAATGGGATTAATGACTTTATAACAGACTTTATCCTTTCCATGA
Source organism: Micromys minutus (assembly GCF_963924665.1). Lineage (NCBI taxonomy): Eukaryota > Metazoa > Chordata > Mammalia > Rodentia > Muridae > Micromys > Micromys minutus. The sequence goes on along the minus strand of NC_137961.1, from coordinate 35,290,873 downwards.
CTCAAGGCCCTTTATAAAACCAAATTCAAGGCCTCACAGACACTAAATATGCAACACCTTGATTACAGAAAACCTCTGGATCTCTGGGAAGCAAATTTATGTTGTTTATAATCTACCAAGTTTATGGTATTTTTGCAATGGCAGCTTAAAATAGTCAAGACAGTTGTTTTTCTAGCAGCTGAGAGAGTGACAAGGGTCCTTCTCTTTGCCCAAGTCTGTTCAAGCTGGTTTTCTGTCACTTAAAAGAAAATGTCTGTGACGTCAAACACCTTAGTGACTCAGAAATTATTATCTGTAAACTACCCACTAACTATCACTTGAAGAGCTGATTTTTAATAAATAATGATGATCATTATGATAATCAACTAAACAATGTTATGTGTGTGGCACCTTTTAAAGTATTTAAGAATATTTGAAAGCCAGTTTCAAAAGTTAAGCATTCTCTTTGCAATTTTGCCCAACTTAATTAACTTGGTAAATTATAGTTAATGCAAATCCATCAAAATAAATTTCAGGCTAGCCTCTGTCAAATTATCTAAAAATATACATTAATTAAATAGTGCAGTGCTATTTTCCAGGTGCTGGAATCAGTTACCTTAATTAGAAACTACAGAGATTTTCTTTTCTAAAAATGAAACCACATTTCAACAGCAAAAGAAAAGACAGCCAGTGACTTTCCAGGATGCCATCATCCCACCATGTCATTTACTCAAAATAAAATGTGAAGCAAGCCTCCAGTGGTTAGTGCTCTAGGTTGATAAGGATGAGCCTGGTGGATTAGCATGATGCCTGGAGCCCTTTTGTTCAAATCTCCATTGTGAGGACTTGCTTCTGCAATATCTGCCTTGGCCTAAGTCCACACTCGGACTCCAGAGCCAATTCCACCCTTGCTCTGACTGAAAGGGGATCTAAGAAGTCGCTGCTAAAGCCTCAGGACCATTCTGGCTCTTGTCTGGTTTCTATGGCAAAGTTAAGGTCCACTTCTATGTCCCAGGGATCTCTGGCAGAGTTCTACACCATTTAAGGACATGGGTAGGTTTTCAGTCCAAAGCCTTCTGCCTAAGCATGGTGTTTGCATCTAATCCCAGATTTTTATGCTAAACATCTTGAGGCCAGTTGTCCACATCCATTTTCCCTAAAGACTCTCTTCTTGAGTTCGTCTCATTCTGAAGCATATTCTTGATGTCAGCTAACTTGTCTTCATCCTCTGTGCCTCTCCAGAAGCTCCATCTTCTCTGATAGGTGCATCTGGACCACAGAAACTATCCTCTCCGTCACTATCTTACCTACTACCGGCTAGCCCAGCGGTTATCCACCTGAGGGTCATGACCCCTTGGGGTCACATATCACACATTTAGATTGTTACTTATAACAGCTGTAGGAAAATAATAAAGTAGCAATGAAATAATTTAATGGTGTGTGTGGGGTGGGGGGTGGGGCGGTCACCACAACATGAGGAACTGTATTAAAAGGTCATAGCATTAGGAAGGTCAAGAACTAATGAGTCCTAAGCCCAGTACCAGCAGAACATACACCTCAAGACAATGTGATTATTTTTTGGCCATTACTCAGAACTTTTTGTATGCCTTTCTCTATAATGCTTCTATGAACAGCTGATGTAACAATCAACTGAGTCAGTACTGTTCACCAGCCATTTTCCCAGCTCAGCTATCTGCAAGTCAAAGGCAGGCACGTGCTTTATTCCATCGTAAGCCCCAAGACTATGCATACTTCTGAACCTCACAGACATACAATTAGGCAAGGTGGGTAGAGTTGGAGCACAGTCATACCTCAGATGTTCTCAGTGTAACAACATGCCAACTGTCCGAGTTGTCTGCTTCTTTATCCCACAAAAATAGTTATGGGATACTTTCTTGATTAGCAATCTCATGTTACAAAATTCTATCCCTCTGACAATCACCCCTATATCCAGGCAAAAGAAGACAGGACAGCAGTTTACGTCTAAGTCTATCTTGAAGTAACCACGGTGCGGAAATTTGCCAGCTCACTTCGGTAGGGGATGGTACATCCTTTCTGCCTATGTCATCCAGTGACTGATTTTTGTCTTTGGAGCATTCAGGTAAAATTGCAGCTAATTTTGGCACGATAATGATACAGCATGGTGATAATGATACAGTTATGCCAAAATGCTGATAACCAGATAAACTGTAGGAACTCATAGCATGAAGGTTAGAGTGATAGATCTACTCTCAAACATGCAATGGAACCATGTAATGCCAAGCTAATAATTTCTATGTGGGCTGAGTCTTGTCCTCTTACAATGGGGACATGATTAAATGATATAAAGTGTAGCATGGTACCAGGTTCATAGACAAAGTGCCTTTTAAAAGAATATAAAGAATGATGATCATTTAGCCTCTATAAGCTTTTAGGAGCAGTGTTCTTTTTCCTTGTTGTTGATTAATTCAAAACCATTTACTGCCTACCTTAAGTGTGTGCACATTAAACCAAGTCCTATGGGCAATACAAAGCTGTAAAACAGTGTCTGCTGACTAAAGCTTGTAATCCAAGGAAGGATTTAATGTGGTCCCAAACTATCAACAGAGCAGACAGGAGCTGCAGACAAATGCTCTGGGAGGCTGAGGGCAGTAGGAAAGCACGAGTCTCAGAAAGTAACTTGAAGAACTTGGACAATGATGGGCACAAAGGTCCCAAACATGCCTATTTTTGACCAATACGAAGACTTCTCTCAACTGGGAAAAAAATAGTACTATGGAAAATGCCAACCAAGTAATTTTTATGCTTCTACTATTTATGATTCTGCCAGAGATGTTTAATTGTGTGGTATACTTTAAGGCTGTGCAAGAGATCTTTGCAAGACGGCTTTATAGGTACTCATTAATTCAGCCAACCTAAACGAGCTGGAAATGAAACTGACAAATGCTATTATCCCACTTGCTGAATTTCTCTTTTTCTTTCAGCAGATTATAACTTGAAGACCTCAAAATTCCTGACACTAAGCACAAAGGCAAAGGGCCACAGATAATTAGTGTGGACGGGAGCTGAAGCCATTTCCTTTTTATATTTAATGCGTAGTAAAAGCCTCTGGAATACCCAGTCCTGAGGCTAGGATTCAGGAATCTCGATGCCCTTGAAAGGTGTCCAGTTTAATTATCTCTGGTCCTGTGCTCCCTCGATGGTCTCCAGGTGAAAGTGAGAAAATGACTGGACCAGAGAGGAGTTAACTTCTTTCCTACTTCTCCCAGAAAGGCTAAACTATCCTGACCTTGTGAGAGAGAGCACAGGAGGGAGGGAAGGAGGGAGGAAGGACGGGAGAGGGAGAGAGAGGGGGGAGGGAGAGGGGGGAAGAGAGAGAGAGGGAGAGAGAGAGAGAGACAGAGGGAGGGAGGGGGAGAGATAGGGAGGGAAGGAGGGAGAATTAAAACACCTCCCATTCTCCCATTAATTATCCTGCTCTTCCTGGCCTATTGTCATCCTTTTGCTGATGTCCCCCCACTGCCATTTCCTCAGAAATATGGAATGCAGATGCCCAACTTCTGTGAGTCTGAAAGGCAATATACTCTTTCTTATAAGGCAGGTTCTGAGCCAGTTGACATTTAAAAAAAAATGTTTAGAAGACAGACATGTCCCTGCTCTCCCAATATTGTCTTTTGTGTAGCCCACACCAGTCATTTGTTGTAAAGAATCCTGGGATTGCAGAGTAACGGGCGCACTTTTGTCTGAAGGAAAACGCAGCATGCATTTCCAGGTCAGCTATAAACGTAAAAAGCAGTTACTTGGAGGATAACCAGACAGGTCTGAGGAATTTTGATAAACAGTTTAGGATTGTCACAAACGATGTTAAACTTGAGTCTGAGGCTCTGTAAACTATCCTTGAGCTCAGATACAGCACACCTGGAGTGAAGTGGGAGACAGTTGATAGTTGTGAGAGGTGTTAAGTGGTGGTTGGAGGGCTGGTAATCATCTGACCCTCGCTAACCTATATAGTACTCGGCAATAGTTTCACTCTTCCAGAGGCATAAATATTTACAAGGAAGGTTTAAGACGTGTGCAGAATTTGAAGCAATAAATGTTGAACAGCATAATTTAAACTAACACAGGATGGCCCTATGCACACAATCCGTGTGGTCATCTAAAGATTGAGTATGTACATGAACGCAGTTCCAGTATCATAATCTTGATATCAAATGCTAAAATAGTTGGCCTTGTTCTTCAACCCATAGGAGACTCTCCCTCTGTCTTTCGTCTTCCCTCCCCTCCCTTCCCCTCTCCTCTCCTCTGCTCTCCCTGTCCTTCCCTATCTCCTTCTCTCTGTGTGCCCCTCCTCGAGGGTCTGTGTGTGTGTGTGTGTGTGTGTGTGTGTGTGTGCATTTGTGTGTGTGTGATGTGTCTTATCAATGGACATGATAAAGTGCAATTTCCATCGGTACAAAGATCTGAATTAGCAAGCACTTTTGGTAAGTACAGCTGGACCGTACCACACCGTCCACCACAGCGTGCAGGCTGCCTCTGCATTTGATCTGCACCTGATTTCCTTGTCAGGTGCATCAGAAATGCTGCTTGGTTTTTAGACTGTTCAGCAGAGTCCTGAGTTTCTGCTTTGATTACAAATAACTTATTTCTTTACTCACCTGTGGCCCCTAATGGGGCTTGACATTCCAGTGCCCTTTGAAATTCCCTTATGACCAGGGGACTGTTTCTTCATTTCAAACTGCCTTCCCTTGCAGCTCTCCACAGTTCTAGCTCATTTCTCTGCTTCCCCACCACCTCACATACCGTGTGTTCATGTCTTCTCAGAAATGTCTTCATGTGACTTTTTGAATACTTCTTTTCCTGCACCTCGAAAAAATATTACCAGATACTGTTGCTTTGGCAGGGGTGGGGGGAGATTGCATTGTTTGTGTGTGTGTTTTAAAAGGTTGTAGACAAGTTAAAACTCACTTCACAACATCAGTGTGGTTTTGTTGGCATCAAACAATGTGTTGGAACCTTGGAGAGAGTTCCCAAGGAGGCTCCATTACCAGGTTGTGTATCTCTAGAATACATGAAGACACGCATCTTGTAACATGACCGGCTGAATAAGAGGTTGGTGTGAAGCTGTGTAATTGGCAGACTTAGCTGTTGCATTTGGTTAGCTTTAATTGTTCTGTATTCCACAAAAATTAAGTTTTTTTAAACAATAAATCTGCAGAGATTCAACAATTTTTAAAAAATAAAAATGGTGTGTATGTACTTTTGGAGCAACCCCAGAGGGATTGTGCATGTAGTTTGTGTTATCTGGGCTCAGAGGTCAGTTTCAGTTGTATAAATTTTCATACCAGGGATCAATATAGCGCTCCACACAAACACCTCCCTCCCTCATTAGTCCTAGTTTGAACACATATACAGAGCTAGCTTCTTGCTGTGTGTCCTATGAAATGAGCAGAGCTCAGTGGGTCTGACCCGGGATATGGTTTTTTTTTTTTTCCTATAAAGTGGGGTGGCTAACATGAAATCTTATATTACCCAGTTTGAATTGTAAAACTGTTATTACCGTTACAGAGTTTGGAACATCAGTCACTAAAGGTATTTTTATTTTGTGTGTCTAATGCTATAACTCATTTGGTTTCCCAAATGTATAACCTGTCTTACATCTGCCAGGATCCAGGAGGCTGTTCTCTACATGGTTAAGATTCTTGGATATTCCACACATGTAAATACATTGTAGAAAAGGTTATAGTGTCTGTCATGCAGCGCCTAATCCTGATCTCAGAAAGTCTGCAAAAGTCTTGCACTTTTAAAGGTTTTCTTCTTCCTGACCAAAACATTTACCCTGTTCCCCAGAATCCCAAATGTGCCTTGTATTTCTGTATCTAAAATATATCTACCAGCTGTTCCTGTGGGGCATAAATGCTAGTTCAGACAATAATGCATTTGTGCTTAATAGATCGTTGTGTTAACTGAGCAGGAACTAAGATCCCAAGGGAATGTGAATAATCATGAGTATTTTGAAGAAGGAAAAAGTTTAGGCTGAGGATCCAGTGTCTGGAAAGAGCAGATTAAAATGGAAGGGGACAAGAAATGTTCCAGATCAACTTTCCTAGACCCAGGAGACATCAAAAGGAGCTGATGCTGTTCTAACAGTAATAGTTTACATTTTATTGAGACTCTGGTATACTCCAGGAATGTGGCATGATTTTTTGTGTTCAAATTTGCATAGCGCAACAGTCTTTCTGGTATGATCATGTCTTATTAGAAGGGAAAGAAATTGGACTCATTAGGTTCAGGAACTGGGACCCACCTTGAGATGGCAATAGATCCAATGCTGGGCCTAGCAAGGCTGCCTGGCTAAGACATCTCAAGTTCTTTCCACTGGTACCTCGCAAGATCCAGGGGAGGGAAGGCTCTCTGGAGACAGAAGGTATGCGGTGTCCACTTTCAGCTTTGCCAGGACACCCACAGGGACAGTGAGCACCAAAGGAAATACATAGAAAGAATTCAAGCATTGCAACTTTCAGAGTTCTATAGAGGACAAAGCTCAGTCTTTGTTAGTGATCTAACAAAAAGTACAATTTCATGTCTTTTGGCCCCGATTCTGTCGCGTGCTGTGGGCGCACTCCTGATCTCCAGCACAGAACAAGAATGGAAGCGTAATAACATCAATTCAGTGTGCATAACACAAGACAAATCAATTCCTGAAATGGGGATGAGGAAAAGTGTGTTCAGTGTTCTTTTAAACGAAGGGCAAAAGATCAAACTGCATTTGTATTTACCTGTAAGATTCTTTGCCTAGAATTAAAAACATGCTCAGTAAATGCACACCCCCATATACTATCATAGTTCTCTCTAAAGTCACTGTGTCTTCTGGCATCCCTTCACCTGTGACAAAAATATCTATAAAGCAAAAGAAAACAAAAGCTTCATATCAATTTTTTAAAACTCAAATAGACATATAATCTATCACATGCAACAAAATAATATACCAATTAAAGACAAGTCTTGTGAGAATTGAACAAAATAATTACTGTTTAGTGCATGTCACATCCATCGCCAAAAACAGAAAAACTGATGCTGGGAAGAATGCAAAAGACCCATTGTCTCCTCCCAGCTAATTGTCTCTGGCTCAGAATTAGAATTTTTAGCAACAAACAAGCTAAGCAGTCCACTCCGGTTGAAGAGGTCACAATACTGCTATCTGCACCAAAATACCAATGTCTCAATCCTAGAAAAGAGCAGGATAGAAAAATAAAATTTGCAGCTGTGTTAGAAACAGAACAGGCCCCAAACAGCTAGCACCAGGACCAGCAGTGAAGGAACATGCTTCTCAGATGTCAGAAGAGCAGCCATGTACAGGAGGTGTGGCTGCCCCTCTACGACAGCTGTTAGGCACTTGACCCAGGGCAAGGATGAAGCTAGAACAGGATTTAGCAGGAAGTCCACCAGCTATACATCTCTTGGCCCAATATCCAGGCTCCAGAGCAAAGGTCTGTCTTCTGTACAGGTCTGAGTAGGAGAAAACAGCTTGAAAAACAGCAGACTGAAAGAAAGAAAGAAAGAAAGAAAGAAAGAAAGAAAGAAAGAAAGAAAGAAAGAAAGAAAGAAAAAAAGAAAGAAAGAAAGAAAGAAACTACCAATAAAACCAGAAAACCCAAACCAAAAATATAACCTAAGAAACTGACATTCATAATCACATCCTAGAAGATATGGAATAATAGCAAAAAAGTCCACCCTTCACAATAGTCACAAACAATATGAAATACCTTGGTGTGACCCTAACTAAGCAAGTGAAGGACCTGTATGACAAGAACATCAAATCTCTGAAGAAGGAAATTGAAGAAGATCTCAGAAGATAGAAAGCTCTCCCATGCTCATGGATTGAAAGGATCAACATTGTAAAAATGGCCATCTTACCAAAAGCAATCTACAGATTCAATGCAATCCCCATCAAAATCCCAACCCAATTCTTCATAGAGTTGGAAAGAGTAATTTGCAAATTCATCTGAAATAACAAAAAACATATGATAGAGAAATCTAATCTCAACAAGAAAATTTCTGCAGGAATCATTATCCCTGACCTCAAGCTATGTTACAAAGCAATTGTAATTAAAAAAAAAAAAAAAAAAAAAAAACACATGATATTGGTACAGAGATAGGCAGGTAGATCAATGGATCAGAACTGAAGACCCAGAAATGAGCCCTCACACATATGGTTACTTGATCTTTGACACAGGAGCTAAAAACATTCAATGAAAAAATGACAGCCTCTTCAACAAATGCTGTTGGTTCACGTGGCAGTCAGCATGCAAAAGAATAAAAATAGATTCTTTCTTATCTCCTTTTATAAAGCTCAAGTGCAAGTGGATCAAAGATCTCCACATTAAACCAGGTACACTGAAACTATTAGAAGAGAAAGTGGGGAAAAGCTTAGAACACATAGGCACAGGAGAAAATTTCCTGAACAGAGCACCAATGGCCTATGCTCTAAGATCAAGAATCAATAAATGGGACCTCATGAAATTGCAAAGTTTCTGTAAGGCTAAGGACACTGCCAAAAAAAAAAAAAAAAAAAAAAAAAAAACAAAACAAAACAAAACAAAACAAACAAACAAACAAACAAAAAAAAAAACGGAAGCCAACAGACTGGGAAAAGATTTTACCAATTCCACATCTGATAGAGGTCTAATATCTAATATATACAAAGAACTCAAGAAGTTAGACTCCAGAGAATCAAACAATCCTATTTAAAAATGGGGTACAGAGCTAAACAAAAAACTGTCAACTGAGGAATTCGGAATGGCTAAGAAGCACCTAAAGAAATGTTCAACATCCCCAGTCATCAGAAAAATGCAAATCAAAAAAAACCTTAAGATTTCACCTCACACAAGTCAGAACAACGGCTAAGATCAATAAAACTCATTTGACAGCAGATGCTGGTGAGAATGTGGAGAAAGAAGAACACTCCTCCACTGTTGGTGGGGTTGTAAGCTGGTACACCACTCTGGAAATCAGCCTGGTAGTTCCTCAGAAAAGTGGACATAGTACTACCTAAAGACCCAGCTATTCCACTTCTGGACATATACCCCAAAGACGCTCCAACATATAATAAAAACACATGCTCCACCATGTTCATAGCAGCCTTATTTATAATGGCCAGAAGCTGGAAAGAACCCCCAATATCCTTCAACAAAAGAATGGATACAGAAAGTGTGGTACATTTACACATTGGAGTACTACTCAGCTCTTAGAAACAACGATTTTATGAAATTCCTAGGCAAATGAATGGAACTAGAGAATATCATCCTGAGTTCCGTAACCCAGTCACAAAGAACATACATGATATGTAGTCACTGAATTGGATACTAACCCTAGAAAGCTCTGAATACCCAAGAAATAGCTCACAGACCTTATGAAGCTCAAAAAGAAGGAAGGCCAAAATGTGGAAGCCTCAGTCCTTCTTAGAAAAGAAAAAAGAAAAAAAATGTGTATTCATCATATATTTTTATGTAACAAATTTTGTGAGCTATAATAGTATTTTATAAAATAAATAAATTAAAAATAAAAAAATTTAAAAATAAACAGAAAAAATAAAGTCCTCCAAAGACCGATCCTGTTAGTCAGAATAGCAGTGGCTTGATTGTAATGTTCTGTCTAATTGTGACTATACCTATCTGTCTTAAATCACAGACAGGAAGTTATCAATTCCACCCACTTATAAAATAGACACCTAAAAGAAAATAATGCTAAAAAGGCCAGAGATGGTCTGCTACAAAGATTTCAAGATAAAAACAGGTGGAATGTTCATACTGGACAAACAAAAAAAAATCACAAACATAATGCAAAGTAATTCAAAACAAGAGAAAATAATAATTCATTTGGTTAAAGGAAAAACTCATAACAAATGCATTCTATATATGTAGTATAGCTGTGTCTCAATCAGTCCAACATAGCATCATTATAAATTCTGTCACTGCTGACGCGCTGTAACTTTCCTCATTCTATTAGGAAAAAATTTCCAGTTCCAATAAATAAAGCAAGCTGGATGCATTGTGTGCCTACTGTATGTCAAAATAATAAATTAATAACAAAGGTTGGTGCAGCAATGAAAACTTAAAACTTTTGATAATAGCGAACACAAAGGTCTCCACCCTGGCCCTCTTGAGAAATGAGTTGATCAAAACAACAGTATCTGCAACATTTGTTTGTTTAGCAAAAGTTGACGCAATGGTTTCAATGTCGAGAAAACAGATTCTAATTAAATCCTTCAACTCAGTACTTTAGAGGAGAGTAGCAATAGAGGACTGGGGTGTGAGGTGTGTCTCAGCAATGGCAAGAAGAGGTAAAGAGCTGCCAGGGCCACAGTGGCACGGTACCGGTGCCTACCGAGCAAGCCCACAAAGATGGTGGAAAAGGCCTACCAACCAACAGCACTTCCGAAGACAATGGTGGGTTGTCCTTCTCGACCTTAATCCTAAAAATGTTTTGACAAGATGGAAGCTTGCATTTTAAATCGTAAGTTACTAAAATTGACTCAAGAAGGAGTCACAGTCAAAAAAACTTACCACTCCAGCTGTAAAAGAACACTGGCTAGGAGGCCAAACCTGATTTAATGCGATATAAATTGCTTCCAAGACCAGAAAGATATAAAGAGCAACATAATTTTATAAAGCTAAATCTCGTACTCTAGTACTCAAACAAAAAGGAATGCCATTTCTTTTTTGATATGTCACCCAAACCTTAACTGAATTGCTAGGAAGTAAAAATTAGGGTTATGTTAAAAATCATTCAAGCAAGCTTGATCTTCAGAATTCACAGAACTATTAGATTCATTAAGAACGAAATCACATTATAAATAACAGAAAAAGAGATTTTAATATTATCCCCCTTTATTTATTAGAAAACTAGAAGTTAAGGATTCTGAGCTTTCTTTAGTCATCAAAGAACATTCCATTTCAGCATGAAATACTAAAGATGCCTCTGTTAGAAGCAAAGCAAAAATTTCATGCTATACATGTTATTGTGCCAAATTGCTCTTTGAGTCCATGACAATAAGAACAAAAACAAAACTTATGGGCTCAAAAGGTAGCTCAGCAGTTAGGAGCCCTTGCTGCTTTTGCAGGGGATCTGGGTTCAGCTTCCAGAGGCCATGTTGGGTGGCTCACAACCATCCTGGTTCTGAGGATCTGTCACTCTCTTCTGGTCTCTTACAGCACCTGGCACGCTTGTGTGCACATACCTGAATGTAGGCAAAAGACTCATGAACACAAAATAAAAATAAAAATGTTTCTGAAAAGTAGCAAACATTTCCATGCATCAAAAAGACAAAGGCTAACCATTTATTGGCATGGTTGTAGGTCAAACACTAAAAGGAAATCCTGCCAGATGTCAATGAGAGCTCAGCCTGCTCTTTCTTCAGAAGCTATACTTTATTATCAATGGCTCTTGCATTTGCATGCAATTGCCAGTCAGGAAATGAAAAGCAAATGGTCAGTGACACTGAATTCCTGCTCTCTGGGGGAATTTCTTCCATGGCCTTTGTGATTTGTGATCTACTGTGGTGCTTAGGTCCTCCTCTCAACCACTGCGGCTACCATTCAGGGAGCTGTCCACTCTCCCTGCACCACACTGTTCTCTTTTTATGTAACCGCATAATTTCAGTATATCTGCCTCTGCCCTGTCTCTTCCCACCTTTACAGAAACCTCACACTGAATTCTTTTCTGTTGAGCTTCTCACCACTGCAACCATTTGCTTCCCTTACATCAATATAGAAATATACACTTTAAAGTCTTTCACACACTCACATACTTCCTGTTCTTTCCCTATGGATTACGTTTACTTTCTCCTTCACTACTGCTGCTGCTGCTGCTGCTCCTCCTTCTCCCTTTCTTCCTTCTTATAAACAAACAAGTAAACAGCAAACAAATCTGTACCATGAACACAGTCCACGCAGTTGTACTTGTGATCTCCAAGCAGAAAGTTCCCATCATGGCTCACCAGTCTGCACCTGTGGGAGACATATGTAACAGCATACTCACTGCTTCATACTTCAGTCTTGCCAAAGACCTGCTCATATCTAGCTGTGGAACTCATTTGAAGAGCCTGTCTCTTGTGGAGGTCCCAGATACATTACAGCCTTTTGTATCCTCACAGGAAAAGACAGTTCCCTGGAAGCAAGCCGTGATGGCTGCATGGGAGCAGAGTCCTTAGATGACATCAAGAGGAACCTCAGTACTCACCGGCCATAGGAAGGCCGCCTGTGTTCTGTGTCAGAGGAACTTGCTTTTATTCTTGTGTCTAAAGCTGCTTGAAGAGTGTGGTAGACCTTGCAAAGGCTTTCATGAAAGCTCATCAGATGAGGACTTTTTGTCAGGATAATGAGCAAGGGTTTCACAAAGGTTGGGCAATAGTCATTCTGTAATATAGAAACCCTGTTTTTAACCCTACACTCAAAATTCTCTATTCTTCTGACTGCCACCAAACAGAGTAAAGGAAACCCCACACTATGCTTTGAAAATGACTGAGTATCTCATTTTAAACTAGTACAGAACTTGGCTCTATAACTGTCTTCCTTCAGAGTAGCACAAGACATTGTCCCTAACAGCAGGCATGCATTTTAGAATTGCCCTAATGCTACCAGAAAAGTTATTCTACCTTTGGATAACCTCATCAATACTGGCAAGGGATTCAAAAGCAAAGCGTAACTAGTCTCAGTTCCTCAACTGTCTACATGACATTAAGGTAACAGTCTGAGTTTCTTTGGCTTGTTTCTATTTGAGAAATGCAGTGTGTTCTCTGATGGTTAGTTACAGGAGGACAATGCCATCTTTTATTTTTTCTTATTTGTCAATTTGACACAAACCTACTTGTACTTTGGAAGAGGGAATCTCTATTGAGGAATTGCTCTGTTAAGTTGGCCTGCATGTCTCTAGGAGAGCTGGTCTCATAGGATTGCTGACACATCTGAGAGCACCAGTGAGACCACCACTTCTGCTCAAATTCCTGATCCAAGAAAAACCCACCCAGAGTCCTCAGGACACAGGAACCTAGGAGCAGTCTGGGCCAGGATTCTTCTGGTTTCAGCCTGTACCCAGGCTGACCCTGTGCCACAGCCCTCTGTACCCAGACACTGCTGAGAGACCTGGTCCCCCAGTAGTGCTGACACACAGGCTTACAGGAGGGTCAAGCCACTGTCAGAATCAGCAAGACCAGCTAACACCAGAGATAAGCAGATGGCGAGAGGCAAGTCTAATAACATAAGCAACAGAAATCAAGGCCACTTGGCATCATCGGAACCCAGTTTCCCAAACACAGCAACACATGTTGTCCTAGAAACCCCAACACACTGGAAAAACAAGATTCTGATTTAAAATTACAACTTATGATGGTTTTAGAGGACTTTAAGAAGGTCATAAATAACTCCCTTAAAGAAATACAGTATAGCACAGGTAAATACATAGAAACCTTTAAAGAGGAAACAATCAAACAGGTGAAGGAATTGAACAAAATCATCTCAGATCTAAAACTGAAAATAGAAACAATAAAGAAATCACAAAGGAAGCCAATTCTAGAGACAGAAAACCTAGAAAAGAGATCAGGAGTCATAGATGCAAGCATCACCAACAAAATACAAGAGATAGAAGAGAAAACCTCAGGGGCAGATTGTACCATAGAAAACATTGACACAAAAGTCAAAGAAAATGCAAAATGCAAAAGGCTCCTAACCCAAACATCCAGGAAATTGAAGACAAAATGAGTAGATAAAACCTGAAGATAATAGGTATAGAAGAGAGTGAATATTCCCAACTTAAAAGGCCAGAAAATATCTTCAACAAAATTTAAAAAAATAATAAAAACTTCCCTAACCTAAAGAAAGAGATGCTCATAAATAAACAAGAAGCCTACAGAGCTCCAAGTAGATTGGACCAGAAAAGAAATTCCTCCAGTCACATAATAGTCAAAATGCCAAATGCACAAAACAAAGAAAAAATATTAAAACCAGTGTACTGACTGGTTTTGTGTCAACTTGACACAAGCTGAAGTTATCACAGAGAAAGGAGCCTCAGTTGAGAAAATGCCTCCATGAGATCCAGCTGTAAGGCATTTTCTCAACTAGTGATCCTCCCCAACTTGCTTCTTGGTCATGATGTTTGTGCAATAGGAACCCTGACTAAGACAACCAGTAAGAGAAAAAAGTCAAGTAACATATAAAGGACACATATCAGAATCACACCAGGCATCTCAATAGAGACTATGACAGCTAGAAGATCCTGGGAAGATGTCATACAGATCCTAAGAGAACAGAAATGCCAGCCCAGGCTATATCCAACAAAACTCTCAATTACCATAGATGGAGAAACCAAGATATTCCATGACAAAACCAAATTTACACAATATCTGTCCACAAGTCCACTTCTACCAAGGATAGTAGATGGAACACTAAAACCCAAAGAGGGAAACTAGAACCTAGAAAAGGCAGGAAAGTAATCTCCTTTCAACTAACCAAAAATAAGAGAGCCACAAACATAATTCTACCTTTAAAAACAAAAACAGGAAACAATAATCATTAGTATCTCTCATCATCAATGGACACAAATTCCCAATTTAAAAAAAAAAACATAGACTAACAGACTGAATACATAAAGAGGAACCAACATTTTGCTGCATAGAGGAAACATACCTCAAGGAAATGTCTGGGAGACAGTTTTTCAAGCAAATGGTCCCAAGAAATAAGTTGGAGTAGCCATTCTAATATCGAATAAAATTGACTTTCAACCAATAGTTATCAAAAAAAAATAAGGAAGGACACTTCACACTCATCAAAGGAAAAAGCCACTGTATTAGTTAGGATTTTATTGCTTTGAACAGACACCATGACCAAGACAAGTCTTATAAATAAAAACATTTAGTTGAGGCTGGCTTACAGGTTCAGAGATTCAGTCTAGTATCAAGGCAGAAGCATGTAAGCATCCAGGTAGGCATGGTGCAGGAGCTGAGAGTTATACTTCTTCATCCAAAAAAAGCCAGGAATAGACTGAGCATCCTCAGGCAGCTAGGAGGCGTGTCTCCAAGCCCATCTCCAGAGTGACACACTTCCTCCAACAAGGCCACACCTTCTACTAGTGCCACTCCCTGGCCCAAGCATATGCAAACCATCACAGCCACCAGGATGAAATCTCAATTTTGAATACCTATGCTCCAAATGCAAGGACACCAACATTCATATAAAAAAAACTTACTAAATTTTAAAGAATACATTGTACCTCACACAATGATAGTGGGAGACTTCAACACCCCATCGATGGACAGATCATAGAAACAGAAATTAACCAGAGACACAGTGAAACTAAAAGAATTTTTGAACCAGATGGATCTAACAGATACCTATAGAACATATTATCCAATAAAAGAAAAAAAAAAGAAAAAAGAATATTCCTTCTCAGCACCTCATGGTACAATCTCAAAAACTGGCCATATAATTGTTCACAAAACAGGCCTCAACAGATACAGGAATATTGAAATAATCCCACACATCCTATCAGATCACCATTCACTAAGACTGTTCTTCAATAACAACAAAAAGGACAGAAAGCCCATATACACATAGAAGCTTGATAATGTTCTACTCAATGGTAACTTGGACAAGGATGAATTTAAAAAAATTAAAGACTTTTAGAATTTAATGAAAATGAAGGAACAACACACTCAAACTTATGGGACACAATGAAAGCAGTGCTGAGAGGAAAACTTATATCTCTGAGTGCCTCCAAAAAGAAACTGGAGAGAGCATACACTAGCAGCTTGACAGCTCACCTAAAAGCTCTAGAACAAAAAGAAACAAATGTACACAAGAGGAGTAGACAGCAGGAAATAATCAAACTCAGGGCTGAAATCAATCAAATAGAAACAAAAAGATCTATATAAAGAATCAACAAAACCAGGAGCTGGTTCTTTGAGAAAATCAACAAGGTAGATAAACCCATAGCCAGTCTAACCAGAGAGCACAGAGGAAAGTATTCAAATTAACAAAATCAGAAATAAAAAGGGAAACATAAGAACAGAAACTGAAGAAATTTAAAAAATCATCAGATCCTACTATAAAAGCCTATACTCAAAAAAACTGGAAAATTCACATGAAATGGACAATTTTCTAGACAGATACAAGGTACCAAAGTTAAATCAGTATCAGATAAACCATCTAAACAGTCCCATAACCCCTAAATAAATAAAAGCAGTCTTCCAAAGTCTAACAACCAAAAAAAGCCCAGGACCAGATAGGTTTAGTGCAGAATTCTATCATACCTTCACAGAAAGCCTGGTACCAATACTGTTCAAATTATTCCACAAAATAGAAATAGATGGAACACTACCCATTTACTTTTATGAAGCCACAATTAGGCTTATACCTAAACCAAACATAGATCAAGCAAAGAAAGAAAACTTCAGACCAATTTTCCTTATTAATATCAATGAAAAAAATACTCAATACAATTCTCATAAACCAAATCCAAGAACTCATCAAACAATCATTCACCATGATCAAGTAAGCTTCATTCCATGGATGCAGGGGTGGTTCAAAATATGAAAATATTGACATAAACCACTATATTAATAAACTCAAAGGGGAAAAAACATGATTATCTCTTTAGATGCTGAGAAAGCATTTGACACAAATCAATACCCCTTCATATTAAAGGATCTTGGAAAGGTCAAGAATTCAAGGCCCATACCTAAACATAGTAAAAGCAACATACAGCAAGCCAGTAGCCAACATAAAACTAAATAGAGAAAAACTTGAAGCAGTTCCACTAAAATCAGGGACTAGACAAGGCTGCCTACTGTCTCACTACCTATTCAGTATAATAATTAAAGTCCTAGCCAGAGCAGTTAGACAACAAGGAGGTCAAAGGTATAGAAATTAGAAAGGAAGAAGTCAAAATATCATTATTTGCAGATGATTTGATAGTATACTTAAGTCACCCCAAAAATTCCACCAGAGAACTCCTACAGCTGATAAGTAACTTCAGCAAAGTGGCTGAATTAACTCAAACAAATCAGTAGTCTTCCTCTACTCAAAGGATAGACAGGCTGAGAAAGAAATTAGGGAAATTATACCCTTCACAATAGTGGAAAATAATATAAAATACCTTGGTGTGACCTAACCAAGCAAGTGAAAGATCTCTATGAAAAGAACTCCAAGTCTCTAAAAAAGGAAATTGAAGATCTCAGAAGATGGAAACCTCTCCTTTGCCCATGGATTGGTAGAATTAATATAGTAAAAATAGCCACCTTCACAAAATCTACATGTTCAATACAATTCCCATTAAAATTGCAACTCAATTCTCCATAGAGTTTTAAAAAGAAATATGTAAATTCACTTGGAATAACAAAAAGCCTAGGGTAGCAAAAACTATTTTGAACCAGAAGATACCTATAGGACATTTCATCCAATTAAAAAAAACTTGCAGAGGAATCACCATTCCTGACCTCAAGCTAATTACTGAACAATAATGATAAAAACTGTTTGGTATTGGTACAGAGAGAGGAAAATAGATCAGTGGAATAAAATTAAAGACTCAGAAATGAACCCACACACCTATTGTCACTTGATCTTTGACAAAGGAGCTAAAACCATCCAGTGGACAAAATGATAGCATTTTCAACAAACAGTGCTGGTACAACTGTCAGTCAACATGTAGAAAAATGCAAATCAATTCATTCTTATTGCCCTGTACAAAGTTCAAGTCTAAGTAGATTAAGGACCTCCACATTGAAACCAGATACACTCAAACTAAGAGAAGAAAATGTGGGGAAGAGTCTTGAATACATCAGCACTGGGCAAATTTTCCTGAACAGAGCATCAATGGCTTATGCTCTAAGGTTAACAATAGACAAATGGGACCTTGTAAAATTGCAAAGCTTCTGTAAGACAAAGGACACTGTCATTAGGACAAAACAGCAAGCAACAGATTGTGAAAAGACCTTTGCTAATTCTCCATCTGATAGAGGGCTAGCTAATAGTCAATATATACAAAGAACTTAAGAAGTTAGACTCTAGAGAATCAAATAACCCTATTAAAAATGGGGTACAGGGCTAAACAAAGAATTCTCAACTGAGGAGTATCAAATGGCTGAGAAGCACCTAAAGAAATGTTCAACAACTTTAGTCATTAGGTAAACGCAAATCAAAACAACACTGAGATTTCACCTCACAACAATCAGAATAGCCAAGGTAAAAAACTCAGGTGACAGCTGATGCTGGCGAGGATGTGAAGAAAGAGGAACACTCATCCATTGTTGGTGGAATTGCAAGTTGGTATGACCACTCTGGAAATCAGTCTGGAGGTTCCTCAGAAAATTGGACATAGTACTTACTACGTGAGGATCCAGATATACCACTCCTGGTCATTCATCCAAAAGATGCTCCAACATTTAACAGGGGCAAATTCTCTATTATGTTTATAACAACCTTATTTATAATAACCAGAAGCTGGAAAGAACCCAGATGTCCTTCAACAGAGGAATGGATACAGAAAATGTGGTGCATTTACACAGTGGAGTACAAGTCAGGTATTCAAAACAATGACTTCATGAAATTCTTAGGCAAAGAATGAAAACTAGAAAATATCATCCTGAGTGAGGTAACCCAATCACAAAAAAACACACATGGTATATACTCACTGATAAGTGGATATTAGCCCAAAAGCTCAAATTACCCAAGATACAACTCACAGACCACATGAAGCTCAAGAAGAAGGAAGACCAAAGTGCCGATGTTTCAGTCCTTCTTAGAAGGGGGAACAAAAATATCCAAAGGAGGAAATCCAGAGACAAATTTTTAAGCAAAGACGTCATGACGTAAAGGCCATTCAGAGAGTGCTTCACCTGGAGATCTAGGCCATATATAGCCACTAAACCCAGACATATTGTTGATCCCAAGAAGTACATTCTGACAGAACCCTGATATGGCTGTCCCCTCAGAGGTTCTCCCAGATCATGACAAATACAGAGGCAGATGCTCACAGCCACCAATGAACTGAGAATGGAATCCCCAATGGAGGAAGGATTGAAGGAGCTGAACGGGTTTGCACCCCTATAACAAGAACACCAAAGAGCCAGAACTCTCAGGGACTAAACTACTACCCAAAGAGTACAAATGGACAGACCCATGGCTGCAGCAGCATATATAGCAGAGGATGGACTTGTGGGGCATCAGTGGGAAGAGAATCCCTTGGTCCTCAAGGCTCAGTGCCTCAGTAAAGGGAAATATCTGGGAGGGGAGGCAGGAGGGGGTGGAGAGTACCCTCATGGAAGCGGGGAGAAAGGGGGGTCATGGAGGAGAAAGTGGGAACGGGAATAAGATTTGAAATATAAATAAAATATATCTAATAAAATCCACATGCCTACAGCCTGCCTTCTAACATACACTAAAGCTACACACTCTTTTCTCGGTCCCTAGCCCGTTTTCTCCACTTCTCACTGTGACACTGCTGCTCAGCTGTTCTTGTTCTCCCTTTCCACCTGCTTGCCTTTAGCTGTGCCAGGACAGGCCCTACATCTCATCATCCCTATCAGAGCCTGTAAGTAATTCCTCACCCTGCCTGTGATGGCTGCTTTCAGTTGCCAGCTCTTTTATACACTTTCAAATATATCTTCATTCCCTTCTCCGTCTTAGATTCCAGTGGTAGGCTGGGCTCCCCAGAGGCCTGGAGGTCATATCCCCAGCACTATGGGACCTCTTGCAAGCTGTAGTTGAAAAGGGCTCAGCCCCTTTCTGTCCTTTGGAAGCTTTATGTATAGCCCCCACCCCCACCCCGCAGCCACCAACTGCTCTTTGTTTCATTGTTTTTCCTTTAAGTCATGAATTTTCCATACTTACTTGATTTCTGCAATTAAACTCTGTCTAACCTGTGTGCTGTCTGTTTCTTAGCTAGGATGTGATTGATGCAAAAAGTTGTGCAGAGAACATGCCCAATTTTATTTTTCCTTTTTAAAAATTTCTTGTTTCATATATTACATCTTGACTGCAGGTTTTCCTCCCTGCCCCCAAGTCTCTCCCTCTATTTCCCCCATATCCATACCCCTCCACTGTCAACCAAATATGGTATATAACAACCCTTCCTCCCACTGTTAGGATCACACAAGAGCATCAAGCTGTATGGCTCTAACACATGCAGAGGACCTGGGTCAGTCCTGTTTAGGCTTCCTGATCTCTGCCATCTCACCTGAGTCCCAGTCAGTGGATACTGTGGACCATGTTCTTGTTGTGTCCTTGAAACCTCTGGCTCCTCCAGTCCTTGCAACCATCTTCCACAGTACTCCCTGCGCTCTGCCTAATACTGGGACTCTTCATCTGCTCCCATCAGGTGCTGGGTGGAATCTCTCTGGTCTCCTGATGACATTTATGCTAGGTTCCAATCCCAGCATGTTGTGGTAAAATTTTTAAGAAAGGGTTTTGTACCAGTCCCAAAGTCTCACTCTCCAGTGAGGAGCTGGCTACCTGGTCCCACAAGGTCCTCTAGGTGGTTAGTTACCAAGCCTGGTGCCCACAGATCTCATCCCACGGGCCCCACACCTCCCTTCACACTGGCAACAGAGCTGGATCTGCACGCTCCAGCTGCCTCTCAGCCACTGCATTCACACGCTGTCCTCCACAGCCCAGTAAAAACATGACCCAGCAATCAATAACTTGTCAATTCATATGCTGAATGCTCAATCCACAATACATCCAAACAATAAATCCACTGCCAATTAATAAAGATATAAACCGCCCACATAGACAACATAAATTCTACCCAGTTCACCGAGATCTGAACCATCCTCCTCTGCTGCCTCCATCTTGAATCTCCCGCTTTCTCCATCTCTTCTGCCCCACACTCTACCATCCAACCTTGATATCAACCTACACCAGCACATCACGGAGAGATGACAAACTATAGGATGAGGGTTTTGTGGCTGGGTTGGTACCCCAATCTCTCCTCTAGAAGGCTTGTCTGGCTACAGAGGATGGCCAGTGTGTCCCCCATCACTAGGAGACTTCTCTACGGTCACCCTCATAGATTCCATAAGGTTTCTGTTGCAGTAGGCTTCTGCCTGAACCCAGAAATGCTCCCCAACTCCATCTCAGTACTCTCTTTCTCTACCCCCTAAACCTGATCCCTCCTGTCCCTATTCCCACCCCCACCCCAATCCATCCATGAAATTTATTCTATTTCCCCTTCCCAGGGAGACTCTTACATCCCACCCCTTAAGGTCTCCTTGTTACTCTGGGTCTATGGATTGTAACATGATTAGCTTTTACTTTACAGCTAATATCCACTTATAAGTGAGCACACATGTTTGTCTTTCTGTGTCTGGGTTATCTCAATAGGGATGAATTTTTTTTTTCTAGTACATTCATTTGCCAACAAATCTCATGATGTTGTTCCTTTAAACAGCGGAGTAACACTTCACTGTGTAAATGTGCCACAGTTTTAAAAACTCCATTCTCTGATTAAGAAATATCTAGGCTGTTTCCAGCTCGGGGGTATTATGAAGAAAGCTTCTGTGAATATAGTGGTTCAAGTACCCTTGTGGAAGGATGGAGCAAAACCTTTGGGTATATGCCTAGAAGTAGAATATCTGGATTTGAAATAGATCAATTCCCAGTTTTCTGAGAAACTACCATATTGATTTTCAAAGTGGTTGTACAGGTTTGCACTGTCACCAGTGATGGAGGGGCATTTTCCTTGCTCCACATCCGTGCCAGCATGAGCTGTCACTTGTGCTTTTAATCTTCAATTTTTCTTCAAAGACTTGACGTTTTTATTACATAGATCTGTCTCTTGCTTGTTAGAGTTACCCTAAGACATTTTACATTATTTGCAGCTATTATATATATATATATATATATATGGTGTTGTTTCCCTGATTTCTTTCTCAGGCCCTTTGTCATTTGTATATAAAAGGACTACTGATTTATTTATTTATTTACCTATAATTAATCTTGAATCCAGATGCTTTGTTGAAGGTGGTTATCATCTGGTAGAGCTGTTGGAATTGTTTATCTGTACTATCTTATAAATGAAAATAATGATACTTTGACTCCTTTCTTTCCAATCTGTATCTCCTTGATTTTCTTGGGTTGTCTTGTTGCTCCAGCTAGAACTTCATGTACTGTATTGAACAGATACGGAGAGAATGGATAGCCTTGTTTTGTTCTTGATTTTTATGAATTACTTTTTGAGTGTCTCTCTATTTTATTTGATTTTGGGTATAGGCTTGTGTAAATTGTCTTTATTATATTTATATATGTTCCTTGTATTTCTTGCCAAGACTTTTATCATAAAAGGGTATTGGGTTTTGTCTAAGTTTATTTTCAGCATCTATTGAGATGATCATGTGATATTATTTTTTTTGAGTGATATTATTTTTATTTGTTTTATAGTAAATTACATTGACATATCTTCATCCACTGAACCATCTCATGCATCTCTGGGATGAATGCTATTTGATCATGGTGGGTGATGTTTTTACTGTGCTCTTGGATTTTATTGAGTATTATTGCATCTATGTTCATGAAGGAAATTAGTGTGTAATTCTCTTTCTTTATTGGATCACTGCATTATTTTGGTTACAGGGTAGGGGTAGCTTCATACAATGAATTTGGCAATGTTCTTTCTGTTTTTATTTATATTTATTTGTTTATGTTTGGAATATTTTGGGGAGCATTGGCACCAGCTCTTCTTTGAAAGTCTGAGGGAATTCTCTGCTAAAACTGTCTAACCCTGGGTTTTTGGGGGTTGGGAAACTGTTAATGATTGCTTCCATTTTGTCCGTGTTAACAAGTCTATTTAAATTGCTTATCTGATCTTTATTTAACTTTGGTAGGGGGTATCTATCAGAAAAAATTGTCCATTTCATTTAGAGCTTTCAATTTTGTGGAGTAGGGGCTTTTAAAGTAAGACTGTTGAATTTTCCTGTGTGTCTGTTATGTCCTTTATGGGTTTTTTGTTTGTTTGTTTCTGATTTTGTTAATTTGGATGTTCTTTATGTGACTTTTAGTTTGGATAAGGGTTAGTCTACCTTGTTAATTTTCTCAAAGAAATATCCCTTTGTTTCATTGATTCTTTGTGTTGTCTTTGTTTCTATTTTATTGATTTCAGCCATCAGGTTACTCATTTCCTGCCATCATCCTCTTGGGTGAGCTTGCTTCTTTCATTCTAGAGCTTTCGAGTGTGCTGTTAAGTTGCTAGGAAGAGATCTCTTCAGTTTCTTTATGACAGTACTAAGTGCAATGCGCTTTCCTCTTAGCTCAGCTCTCACTGTGTCCCATAAGTTTGAGTATGTTGTACCTTTGTTTTTAATCGATCCTAGGAAGTTTTAAATTTCTTTATTATTTCTGCCTCGACTCAGTGGCCATTAAGTATGAAATTGTTAATTTTCCATTAGTTTTTAGGCTTTCTGTGGTTGTTACAATCTATTATTCTGTAGTGGTCTAATAGGATGCAAGGGGAAATTTCAATTTTTTTTTAAATCTCTTGAATTTGCTCTGTCAATTTTGGAGAAAGTTCCACGGGGTTCTGAGAAGGCACATTCTTTTGTATTTGGGTAAAATGTTCTGAAAATAACGGTTAGGCTCCTTTGAGTCATAATGTCTATTAGCTCCATTATTTCTCTGTTTAGTTTTTATCAGGAGGACCATTTGAGAGAATGGAATATTGAAGTTTTTCACTATGAATGCATGAGAACCAATGTGTGACCTAAGCTTTAGCTGTATTTCTTTTACAAAATGCGTGCCCTCTCATTTGGGATATAGATATTCAGAATTGAGATGTCAACTCGGATGCCTTTTCCTTTGGTAAGTATGATATTCTTCCCCATCTCTTTTGATTAATTTTAATTTGAAGTTTACTTTATTATATATTAGAATGGCTATACTAGCTTTCTTCTTAGAGACATTCGCTTTGAAAATCCTTTTCCAGTCATTTACTTTGAGGTAATAACTTTCTTTGGTCTTGAGGGGTGTGTCTTGTATGCAGCAGAAAATATGGATCCTGTTTTTACATCCATTTTGATAATTAATGTCTTTTATTAGGGAATATTGAGAGATATCAATGACTAATTGAGAGATATCAATGACTGTCAATTCCTGTTATTTTGTTGTATTTGTTACTGTTGTTGTTGGTGGTGGTGGTGTGTGTGTGCATGTGTGTGTGTGTATGTGTGTGTTTCCCTTCTCTGAGTTTTCTAGTATAAGATTATTTACTGTCTGTGGGGTTTTGGGGGTGGGGAGCAGTTAACCTCTGTAAGTTGTAGTTTTCTTCTAGTACCTTTCATAGGTCTTATTTGTGGATTGCTATTGTTCAAATTTGACTTTATCCTGGAATATCTTGTTTTGTAATTCATGGTGATTGAAACTTTTGATGAGTATAATAATCTGGGCTAGCATTTGCAGTCTCTTAGAGTCTGCAGCCCTTCTGTACAGGCCCTTCTAGCTTTTGGTGTGTCTGTCAAGAAAGACCGTGATGATTTTAATACCTCATCCTTTATATATTACTTGGACTAGGTGTCAATTTCTAGGTTTGTCTTTGTTAGATGAGTCTTTTTTTCCTTGGTTTCTATTTCCCCTCTGGTTTTCTGGATAGAGTGGCCTGTGGTTGAGTAGAGAGTCTCGGTCTGAATTGGGGGCTGGACTTCTGATGGCATGAATAGCTCAGGTTAAGCAGTGGATTTCCACCCAAGTTCTGGCTATATGCATGGCCTCCGATGTGGCCAGGGTCCTCTGGAGTTTAGGATGTTGGCCTGACTTCTGATGACGTTGGAGGGTTCCATTGGCTGGGGTTCGATGAGGGTTAGAAGAAAATGGTTGGAGGTAATGGTTGGTGGAAAGAGCAGAGAGAAGGAACTATCTTACCAGGGGCTCCGGATGCTGACCTGACCTCTGGTGGGGTAGAAGGCTTCTCCCAGAGATGTGGACCAGGATATGATCAGGTATTTATTCTATAAATCAGCAGAAAAAGAAATCCATTGCTAACATCCTAGACAACATTATTACAATGGTACCACATACATGAATTCATAGAGTGGTAACATATTCCAGAGGCACTATGCTGCATGCCAATTGCATGGAAACTCATTAAAATAATGTGTAAATAGGATGTAAGTCCAATCAAGATGCACAGTCATGATGCAAAGGAAAGTGTCATAGCACTGGTGCTGAAACTTAATAGCAGCACGACATGACAAGCCAGTCTCACTTGCCGATATGCAAGTAAAATGTCTTCTACTGTGTGTGTGTGTGTGTGTGTGTGTGTGTGTGTCCACAAGTTTGTATGCAGAGGTGCCTATATGTATCAGTGCTTGTGTATGTGGAGACTGGGAGTTGACAGCAGGTATCATTCTTATTCATTCTATACTCTATCTATTGGAGAAGGGTCTCCTACTAACCTAGAATTCACAAGCTCTGGCTAGCCTAGGTAGCCAGCTTGCCTCAGATGTTCCCTTTCTCTGCCTCCCGAATGCTGAGATTGCAGGTAGGGTACCACCCCTGTCCAGCTTTAGCATGACTTCTGGTATTTTGACTCTTGTCCTCACAATAGTGAGGCAAATGTTCTATCCACCAAACAATGTCTCATAAAAACTCTCTTAATAAAGCAGTAGAAAATATTATCCCCTTCTTTAATGAAAGCATTACACTATGGTGTTATAATATTTGGAAAAAGAATGCATTGAGAGGCTGGAGATATGGCCCAGCATTTAAGAAGATTTATTGTTCTGCGGAGAACCTGAGTTCAGTTCCCAGAACTATGCCAGGTGGCTCACAGATAATCTGTTAACTCCAGTTCTGGGGGACCTGATGCTGATCCCATTCTTTACATAATCAACTGTTCATAAACCTCTCTTAACACATCTACAATGTGCTTAAAAATATGTGAAGAACATCTACGTTGATTTTATTTCAATGAATGGTATCCTGATGTAAGAATATAATTATTATGTTCTTCCATACAAAAACATAGAGATGTAAAAGAAACTATCAATCAAGCACAACTCAGAACCTTGAATGAATTATGATTTAAAAAAATCAAGTATTAAAAATTTTCACATTTTGTGATATCAAACAGTGTTTCAGTCTTTGAAACTACACAAAAATCTAAAATAATAGCCAACAGTGTTGGAGCTAGTAGAGCTCAAGTCTACAATTTAGCATTGAGGGTGCTGAGACAGGAGGATCACAAGCTTCAGAGTAGCTTTGGTTTCATATGAAGACTATCAGGTAAAAACAAACCAAGGAGTTTCTTATTTATCCTTCAGCTCTCTTCCATTCAATATGACTTTGTGATTAGAAAAACATTAAGATATATATCTTAATATATATTAATCTTTAAATTATCTTAATATATCTTAATCTTTTCTAATTATATGTAAATATACATATATGCATGTGCACATGCATACACACACACACACACAGAAATCTCTTGAGAGCATCTTGGAAATTTCCTTCATGTCAGCTGATAGTCCTGTAGGTTCATTGCACAAGGTGGAGCTCACTCCTCTCAGACATCTGAAGACTTGGTCAGCATTAGTTCATTAGAACAGGGTCAGTGCTTGAAAATAACGACAGCAGAACCTCTCCCAGTGACTGTT
This sequence comes from Micromys minutus, assembly GCF_963924665.1. Classification (NCBI taxonomy): domain Eukaryota; kingdom Metazoa; phylum Chordata; class Mammalia; order Rodentia; family Muridae; genus Micromys; species Micromys minutus. The sequence continues at coordinate 35,264,286 of NC_137961.1, read as the reverse complement.
TCCATGGGGATGGGAATGAAAACTCTTAAATTCCATCCCAAGGGTCACCGAAGGCCATTCCATTTTCAAAGCACTGTGGCTGCTTGCAGCTTTTATGTTTTGGGGGTGAGAAAACATCAAACATGGATTTATTTCATTGATGACCTCTACTTAATCCTATGTGTGAGAATTCGGTCATTACTCAGGGAGACCTGACAAGCCACCTTCCTCTCCATGTAGGCACAGAGCGGGGGGTTGCTGATACTCTCAACTTCTGCGTGATTGTAGCTGTTCTCATAGTTTGCCCTTCTGCATCATTTCAGGGAAAGGCAGATTTGAGAATTTTAAAGGAGACTGGTTTGCAGCTTTGAACACTACTGAGGATGCTTGCTATATCCTTATTAGCATTCAGAGAGCTATAGAACCAAAAATTAGAATCCGTTCCAATCAGCCTTTGACAGGAAAGTCTGTGGAGAGATAGAAGCTTCAAAACTTCTTTTAGAAAAAAATCTAAATAGATAATCTTTGGGAGAAGCTATCTGGGGATATTTTAAATAATTTAAATAATTATGCTCAACCCAAAGGCTGTTTGTACATCTGTCTTCTTATTGTTTAGTAATACTAGACTGTAGTTCCAGAACAATGTGCAGCCTCCTCTTTATGCGCGTGCAGCAGCATAAAGCCTGGCAATGTATCATCTGGGAAATTGGTTTTGGGGTGATGAATTACCAGGTTAAGAGTACTGTATTCTTGCTATCGCCTTCATTATCGGAACAATTTAAAATGTGTTTTTATATGGTGTAGCAACACTGTTGTGATAAGAATTAATACAACATTTTAACACGTGGCTTTAGACACACTGGTAGGTTTGCATCTGTGCTGTGCAATGTTAGGCAACTTCAACAATAGTGTTAGTAGCAACAACTTTTTTAAACTGTGCAAGTAAACCCAGCCTGTATAAATGAAATCCAAGCAAAGGGGTGAGATGGAGCATGTTAGTGATTCATTAAAAATTTCACAAAAGTGCGTGTGTGCATGAGTATATGCACATATGTACGTATGTGCATACGTGTATGTGTATGTATTGAGAGATGACAGAGGCAAAGGTAGCAAGTCCCTGTTGAAGGAGAATTATGGAATTTTGTCGCCAGCATCCCTTCCCAACAATGACTGCTCAAATTTTGCTTTGCTTTCTGTGCAGGGAATCATCAGCACCCTCTTTGAACGAGACATTTAAAGGCAATTTACTGATATGGGCAAACTCCCTGGCATTAAGATATTTTGTGTGCCAAAATGGGGTGTGAAGAAGGCACCGCTTTCTCTACGTGAGACAGAAAAACTAACAACACACAAGTTAATGAAAATGACAATAGCCAACAAGTCCTGAGGGTCGGCTAGAGCATTCAGCTGTGGCAATGCCTGCACTCTGCAGAAAGAAAGTGTCTCTACAAGGAAGAAACCCAGCTTGGCTTCCCAGACCAGGGTGTCCTTTCTCACTGAAACATCCCATATTTCTCACTGAAACAGAATACATGAACACACTTAAAAGTACACAATCACACGCATCATGTGTCCTTATGCTTATTTATACCTTTTATTTTCTCAACTACCAGCCAACTGGAGTTCAAATTCTTCAAAGTGCAAAATGTGATTGTTTTTGGACGCTGCCAGCACATTTTCCTGTATTCTGGTGGTCTCCACTTTAACACTTCTAAGTTTATAAGAATCAATACACTTGAGCTAAAATGTGCGTTATCCTCTACTTGGGAATGGTTATTTTCAGTCTTTTAAAAACAGTGTTCCAACCCTTGTGTGTCAAGTGCCTCTGTGTTCATTCACTGTCCATCTTTATAAATAAATCTTTAAAACAAACATTTTATGAAGATATACTGTTCCCATGTGAACAAGGCCTGGTACCACTTAGCATGAGATGCATGTCTGACAAGGTTTTTATGGTCTACTATAGAAATTGAGGCCAAAGAGTGCTAGAAGTAATTCAATGTCATCTGTTTAGTGAGCAGCAAAACTAGGATTCTCAACTTACACTCAGTTCCAAGCCTATGTTTTCCTGTCTGTGGACCCTTCTTTAACAGCATTATACTGAGTCCATTCCCCATCAGAGTATACTCAGCCCCATTCACGTACCTGAAAATTTTATTTCGCTTTTCTTAGACACTGAATAATATGAAGGTAAATGAGTGGATCTAGAAACAACCATCCCAAATGTGGTAACCCAGACCCCAAAAGGCAAAAACTGCAAGTTTTTTTAATGTAGATATTAGCTTTTAAGCTTTCAGTATGTGTGCTTCAGTCTGAATAATGGCTAATAACAAACCAGGGGAGGAGGAGATCTTCCAGTAAAGAGGAAATAGAGTAACAATGTTTTAAAGGGATAAAGGAGAAAGTAGGATTAAATGGGGGAGGGGCTAGGGAGGCAGAGTAAAGGAGGAAATATAGGAGGAATAACTAACATGAAAGGTCTTTTTGAAAAGCCATATGAAAACCTTGTACTGTAGCAGCTTTATAATTTGTGTGTGTGTGTGTGTGTGTGTGTGTGTGTGTGTGTATGAAAAATTTTTGGCATCAAGAATGGATTACATCTTGTTGAGCATTTGCCAAAGTACCCTATGGACTACCACTCAAATATCATAGGCTATTGCCAAGGTTATCACTTACTCTCTACAACCTGATAGTAAAGCTTTATTGATGAAGACAGCATTTACTTATGTCACCAAACACAGGAAAATCAACTAGAAGATTCACTCCTAATGACCAGCATTCAATGCTAGGGATGGAAACAAGCTACCAAAGGAATATACCCAAATATACCCAAATATACCTACAACATTATATAGCTACCTACAAGATATACTGTGTAATAGTGGCACAAACGTTATGGGAACAACCAACCACTTTTTACTTGGATTTAAGACCCACTCCATGAGATGAAATGTAACACTGCTAACGTAACCAAGAACATGAGACCAGATAGGTAACGGGCCAAGGGGAAAACCTACTACTATTATTCTGGTAAAGGAACATAGACAGCTCCTGATGGCATATTGTTGAACCCATTGAGCAGAGTGTGGGGAAAGGAGGGGTTTCTAGTGAGAGGGAGATCAAAGCCTGAGGTCGAGGCTCACAGAGCAGGCAAGAGTAGTCACACTTTCAGCAGGAGGGCCATATGAAGAAATGTGTCCTATAAAAAACTTGGGGTGGCTAATGGGGAAGACAAAAAGAAGGTGCGGGCCTGGAGGTCAGAGTGGAAAGGCTGTGGAAACAGACAGGAAATGGTAGTGGCTTGGGGTGAGAGGATGACAGGAATGGGGCACGAGAGCTTGGAAGCAGAAGATGGGGAGGGTTTCAGAATCAATTGCAGTGGTAGTAATAATGTATAATTATTAGTGTATAATAGTGTATAATTAATAGTATGTAATCATTGCTGACTTGGACGGTTTTAAATGTGTTCGGTAACATCGGGAAGGTAACACGGAAACAAATATAAAAAGACGGTGAGTTCTGCTGTGAACAAAGGCGTTTAAGATAGCAGGAGACATTCTGGTGAAGATAGGTAGTGTGACTTTGGAACATAAAGACGCAGTGAAGTTATAAATGTATGAGTAAGGCCATCGTCGTGTCAATGGGCAAGAAACCACCAATACGTTTCCTCGGGAGAAGCTACCAAAGCACGGAGGTGAGTGTTGAGAAGTATATTGCATTAGATGAGAAGCCAGAAGCTAAAGTTAAAAAAAAGAAAGGTATCCCAGGAGAGAAGTGGAGAAGCGGAAGTAAGATAAACTAGTATCACTGAAACATAAACTTGAGAAACCGCGAGTGATCCGAAAAGGGAACGGGATCCTTTTGGGCCTGAAGGCTGACGATCCTTTCTGTTCTTCCATTTTCATCAGGGTAGTTTCCGGCCAGAGCCAAGCCATTCTATGTCTTCAGTGCGCATGTGTGGACATGCATACGTTCTTTAAGAAGTTGCTGCTTTCTCGTAACTAGCTAGATATTTCTATTGCGCTCTTTTTGTTCCCACTCATGCTTTCTGCCTTCTCCAAGATCTGTGTCTGTCTTGATATGTTGATTTACCAGAGGTTAGATCGGTGGAGTCTTTCAACATTTCTTCTCTAATAAATATGTCCAGAGGAATAATTGCCACTCTGGTTATCATACTAAAAAGAACAGTGTCGACAAAAGAAGAAAGAGCTATTTTTCATTATTTCAGTCACGTATACTCAGAAAGCATCCTGAGTAAAAGAAGCTCTGAATAGAATTATCCGAAGCTCTGATGGACCCACCCAGCATTCGATAAGCTGGTTCACCAAAGAGCAGTGTCCTCAAGCTTCTCCCAGAAGGAAGAGATTTCAAAGAAAAGCCACAGATGACAGTTCTGTAAAATAGGAACAAAATAGCCATATTTAAATTTTAACTTTTCATTTTGAAATAATCATGATTCACTAGATGCTGCAAATACTATTCAGAAACTATCTGTGATTATTCCTTGACACTAAGAGGTGAATTTCAGCATAACTACAGCACAGCGCTAAAGCAGGAGGTCAACACTGCCAAGCATGGCACTCCTGACCGTGACCACAGCACTAAAAATAAAATAAAATAAAATAAAATAAAATAAAATAAAATAAAATGGCTTCTTCATTAAACATCTCTTTTATGTAGCTGTTTATTTCCAAAATTGTAAGGGCACCATACAATGTCTAATGTTAAAGATGGGCTCTCTTCGTTCAGCATGGTGAATTCAGGTACAGCTAAGTTGTTGTAAGCACAGACAGTTCTCTTCCATCTGTTGTCTAACAGTATTCTGTAGCAAGGATGACACCACTGTCCTTGTACCCAGTAAAGAGACCCGGTGGTTCTTGTAAACAAAGCTGCTGGGAAGAGACTTTTTCATAGTGCTGTGTCTTTACTTATATCTTGTAAATACACAGCAGGGGTTGCTGGACTACACTGTAAAGATGCATAAACGTGCTTAGGTTTTTCTCAGAGTAGTAGGTGTCACCTGACCTACTTAGCAGTAAACTGCACCCCAATTCAGTGTTGCCTCTATTTTCAATTGTTCCAATATGCCTGCCATGGTATACGGCTTAATGGTGATGACAAGGAGTTGAGCATCTTTCTGCAGGGTGTTTGAGCATCTTTCTACAGGAGTTTGAACATCTTTCTGCAGGAGTTTGAACATCTTTCTGCAGGGTGTTTGAACATCTTTCTGCAGGGTGCTTGAGCATCTTTCTGCAGGGTTTTTAAGCATCTTTCTGCAGTGTGTTTGAGCATCTTTCTGCAGTGTGTTTGAACATCTTTCTGCAGGGTGTTTGAGCATCTTTCTGCAGTGTGTTTGAGCATCTTTCTGCAGTGTGTTTGAACATCTTTCTGCAGTGTGTTTGAGCATCTTTCTGCAGTGTGTTTGAGCATCTTTCTGCAGTGTGTTTGAGCATCTTTCTGCAGTGTGTTTGAGCATCTTTCTGCAGGGTTTTTAAGCATCTTTCTACAGGAGTTTGAGCATCTTTCTGCAAGGTGTTTGAGCATCTTTCTGCAGTGTGTTTGAGCATCTTTCTACAGGAGTTTGAACATCTTTCTGCAGGAGTTTGAGCATCTTTCTGCAGGAGTTTAAGCATCTTTCTGCAGGAGTTTGAGCATCTTTCTGCAGGAGTTTGAACATCTTTCTGCAGTGTGTTTGAGCATCTTTCTACAGGGTGTTTGAGCATCTTTCTGCAGTGTGTTTGAGCATCTTTCTACAGGGTGTTTGAGCATCTTTCTGCAGTGTGTTTGAGCATCTTTCTACAGGGTGTTTGAGCATCTTTCTGCAGGAGTTTGAACATCTTTCTGCAGGCTTATTTGCATTCTGTGCATCCTATAGCATTGTCTCATTTTCTAATTAAATTCAAGGTATTGGCTTTATTGTTTTGTTTTGAGATTGTGGCTCTTTATACATCATACATATTTACAAACAATAGAGATAGCTCTGTACTTCTCCGAGTAAGAAATTTTGTATCTATGTCATTTTAGGAGTGTCTATCACAGAGCAGAATTCTTGACTTGATAAAGTCCAATTGTTTTTATGTTTTTTCTTTAAACAATCGTATCATGTTCAGTCATAAGATTAAAAATTTATCTGAATTTCTGCAGGTCAGTGAAATATGCAATACTAACCCCTTACATGATCCAGCCTGAGGTTATGGACGTCTAAGGTTTGCTTCAAAATAATCCAGGTTGAAAGATAATGTTAGGCAAAATATTATCCAGTTGTAAATTAACAGAAACAACCATGAGTCTGTAATTTTGAAGATAAGAGAATAAGTACACTGAGCTTGTTATGTTATTCTATTTTTGTGTGTATTTGAAATGTTTAATAAAAAGAGTTGTTTTTGAAGAAGAAGAAGAAGAAGAAGAAGAAGAAGAAAGAAGAACAAGAAGAAGAAGAAGAAGAAGAAGAAGAAGAAGAAGAAGAAGAAGAAGAAGAAGAAGAAGAAGAAGAAGAAGAAGAAGTAGAGGTGCACATATTTTGACTACATAATCTAATTTTGCAAACTTTATCCTAAGGAAAAGATTAAAATATTGGCAAAGGAAAATTATCTGTCCTGGGATGTTTATAGCAACATTACTTGTAAAAGTGGAAGGAAAAGTCAGAAACAGTACAAATAGCTGACATTAAATAATGTTATATAATCCATTCTATATTATCCTGGGGGCCATTAAGGAGCCATTAAAGTGATAAAAATGAATCCTGGAGATACGGGAAAAGTGTTACAAAAATAATGCTAAACAGAAAATAAAAGCAAACTATAATCCTTCAACTTTAATCTAGCTGGCCATGGTATTGGAATAATGTGATTTTTTTAATTTCCTTTGCAAAACTTTTAGTTCGTTTACCTAAACAGTGTAACAGTCATTTCAACTGTTGCAATTACAGGAATAAGGCAGCATGACTCAGCCCCTTCCTGACTATTGGGGTTCCCACAGGCAGAATGGCGAGCAGAGGAGTCTTGTCCCAGGTCAGAGTGAGGGTGAGTGGCAGCTCACACCCTGCCCTCAAATGTGCACCTTGATGATGTGTTGGAACTCCTGGAAGGTGCACGGTGCTCTGCTAGAACTAACAAACGCTCCAACCAGAAAAGGGCTGATTTTAAAACTACCAGACCTAAGTGTCTCTGTCTTAAAGCCGGAGGCCAAGTTTGTTTTCTGAGAAACAGAAAATGGTCAATCAGGATGAGGTGGGAGGTGAGGAGGAGAGGAAAGGAGTCGGGAGAGGGAGGACTGTAATCAGGATAATATTGTGTAAGAAGAAAAGATCTGCTTTCAGCAAAAGGTAAATAAATAAGCAAACAAGTCTCGAAGGTAGATTCACCTTATGGTGTTTTGGGGCTCATGAAGGTTTCTGGGATTAGCATAGGGAAATGTGAGAAGGACAGTGTCCTTAAAAGCAGCAAATCTAGTTTATGTCAGAATGTTTGCCATTTCTAAAATTTGTTCACACTCATTAGTATTCTTTCTTTCAAAAGGTGGAACCCAAATATTCCTTCCCTTTCATAACTTGCTTCTCATGAATAGAAAAACTGGGAAAATAAGTGACCCCAAAGATCAACACAGAGTCAAGAGGCTACACCTTCGCTCCTGTTAAGATCAGTTGTTCCTGGTCAGAAGAACTACCAAATGAGCAGCCTCAGAAGCCCTTTGGGGAAGCTACAAAAAGAAACTGAAGCCTCCTGCCTACAGGCTGTGTGGAGAAGCTTTAAAATAAATGTTCAAGATACAAAGCCAGTCTAGGTCTAGGCCTATGCATCCTCTGAGGACTGGTCTGAATTGTAGTAGTTTGACCTCGAAGCATACAGAGCTTAGCTGCTGCTGAATCTAGGCCCATAGAAGGTGAGATGATAAATGTCTGCTCTGTTGGAATAATTTGTTATATAAAAATATACAATGTGAAAAACTTCTGGAGTCTTTCAGAATTTTCACTTAGTAGGTTTCTAACATATGTTTTATTGACTTCTCCTCATCTCTAGTAGTTTCCTATAAAACCAATGTTGGAAACCATTTTGCCAAAAAGTAGTTATTTTTCAGGAACCTAATTCTATGAAAATAAGAAGATTCTACCACCTAAAGCCTATTTGTGCTTAATTGCTGTGGATTAGCTCAGAAAACATAGACTTTGACTGTTTTAAAATGTTTTAATATTAATAGTGACAGATACATTTTGTGTTACTATCACTTCCAAAAATGTTTGTCGATAATGTTTCATTGTTTGAAATTCTTTTAAAAATATACTTATTCATAAGAGAAGAAAATAGAAAAGAAAGAAAGCTAGATTCTAGAGCCTGAGAAATATAAACTACCATACTGTGAAAAGTTTCCTTCTGTTATAACAGCCACACAATCTTATAGCTCTAGAAAAACACCCCATTGTGATATTTGTCTGTATATATTTTAAATGTATGACATTGTTCTTCTTAAAGGAAAATAACACATTATGACCTGTTCTGTCATGATTTAGAAATCTAGTTCAGAAAGTTTTCTTTGTCCCTGAGATTACATTTAAATTTTTTTTTAAACGTTGTCTTGAATCAAATTGTTATCAGGAGAGAAATGTTCTAGATTCTTTAAAGAAAGACTCCAGGTCTTGATTCTTCCCTTCTCATGTATGAACTTGTTTATCTTATAAAAGATGCTGTTAGACATATCTCTGGGAGAATAGAGAGCTTCATGTCCGAAGGCAATCCAGGGAGAAGCAGATTTGCTTCCAAACATAGTCACAAAAACTATGGAGTGACTCTCTGAGCAGGAGACTACTGGTCTAGTGTTAGGTGGAAGAAAGAAAGCTGTGGAATCATGGGAAGCATAAACTCTTTATAGGGAAGCCAGGTTTAACTAATTCAGGGCCAAGAAAAGATTTTCTGATGCTGAGTAACCAAAAATAATCAGTTGTAATGATAAAACTAAGTGCAATTAATTCTTCCCACATCGGAAGCCAAACAACTGAAACATGATAGAAAAATGAAAAGCTAGCACTGGAATGTAATTAAACAACCTAGTCAGTATACCAAAGTGTTTTCTGGGAGCAAGAATGCTTACACTGATTCCTAGAGTTCACACAATACATAAGCAAGTAAGCTCTGTGTTTTCAGTAGTGCAGGAAGTCTTCACATTGTCTTTTAGTAAAAAGTAAAACTGACAAAACTCTCCTTGTCTGACATGCTCACATACGGCTGATATGACATCCAAGTCTTATTCCTGTGGTAGGCTAAATAAGCCATGTCCCCTATAGGTTCACATTTGAATGTTTGGCCTCTTGTTGATGGTGCTGTTTGCAGAGCTTCTGCAGGCTTTAGGAGGTGAGTCTTGCTGAAGGATGCCTATCTCTGCAATTGGGGGCTCAGAGTTCATAGCCTCGCTGTACTTCCAGTTTTCTATTTCCTGCACATGGCTGAAGATGTGTCTCAGCTTCCTTCTCTGGCTGCCTGATGCTATGCTTTCTTAGACATTAGAAACTTTCCCTATAGAACTATCGACAATAAAATCTTTCCTTCATAAGTCATTTTTGGTTATGATGTTTTAGCACAGAAACATAAAGGTTATTAATACATTCATTGAATTTACTAAGAACTGACCTGTCATTTAAAATATAAGACCAGAAGCCAACTCATAAACCTCCAATAAGAATAATGAAAGCTTTCATGGGAAAAAAATATTTAGACGTAGAAATTTCAATTGCACAGCATGAGATATATTGGGGAAAATTATGTAATTAATAATTTATCAAGAGTTATCATTCCTTTTGAAAAGAAAAGTTAAGGTTCAAAATTAAGAGTGGATCCTGTGATGCAGTCTTCCAAATATATTATCTAAACCGTAGTGATGTTACATTTTTTGTTACATATTAGGTAGTGTATATAATGCTTTATACTATCATTTAATAAAAGCTAATATGCATTTGACAATCTTGAAGTTCAAGCACAGCAGGCTGAGTGTTGCAGCTTACTATAATCCTAGCATTAGAGACCTAGAGGTGCAAGAATGGGAAATTTAAAGCCATTTCTGCAACATAGCAAGTTTGAAGCCAATCTGAACTATATGTGATCCTAACTCAAAACAAAATAAGATTAAAGATGGAAAACAGTATTGTAAATTGTCAACTCCATAACTTCAGATACATATAGTACCTGAGGCAAAGTTTTTAAAACTGAGAAAATGACCAGGTACAACCTCTCTTCTAAGAAAACAATGCTTTTTCCTTCTGTGGGGAGGCCTCATCCTCCCCATCCCCATCCTACTCCAGGAATGGTGTCAGCCACAGGCTTACCCAGAATATTTGGAACTACTAAGTAAATGTTGGCTAATTGGCCTTTGTTTTTATGGGTCATCACTTACGTGGAGGAAACGGTCTTCCAATCTCTGGACAAAGGAGCAGCCGATGTAAAGTAATCGGTGTGAGAAGGGAGAAGATGGAGGAACTTCTTAGCGGCTGGATTCTGGAGATGCCTCTTGTGGATGAAGGACAAATCTCATGTGGCTCTATAATTCCCCAAAGCAGGGACTTCTATGTATACAGTGAGGTGAGATAAGAAACAGTGTCATTGCTTTTGAACCCCAGATGTCAAGCTGCCAGCTCATTTTATGTTGCTCACATAGATGGCCTCATTCTCACGGAGCTCTTTTACATCTGAAAAGTTACTGCCATATTTTAGTAACTTGGCTATTATTAAAAGATTGGGCTTTTCTTCTCAAATGTTGCCTAGTATATTTGGATTTGCATTTATTGCTTTATGATGGGGTAGAAAGTAGGTACCCATCCCAAGAAGACACCTAAAAAAATATCCCTGCATGAACGTTTCACACTAGCCCTGTTCTTCGTTCAGCTCAGGGATGCAGTGTTATGAATGGACAGTGGCACACATCTGATGGAGACCTGAACAAACACTAGTGACCTCAAGATGACTCAGTCAAAGAGCTCAGACTATGAGTGCTGACCGCTGGGTTCAAATTCTGACTATTCTAACTTCTCAAGGTCTTGACTGTTACACTGGCAAGATGCGCATAATCACAGAGGTGCTATGGGTAAGGGTTGGGATAATGTTTTCTTTGTTTGTTCTTAAAACAAAAACGGGGCTTCTCTTTGTTATCCAGGGATCCTGGAACTCCTGATCCTCCTGCCTAAGCCTGAGTGTCCAGATCACTAGAGTGTGATACTACACCCACCAAGGACTGTATTAGTATCACATGGAGGCTGAAATAAGCTAAAGCTAGTAAAACCTTCAGGTCAGTGACAGCACATAGAAACCAGCACTCAATGGATGCCGGGCAGCAGTGATGTTGCCCCAAATGGATTCAGAATGCCTCACATCTACTAGAGAAGAAAGAAGGCCATTCTAAAAGTATAACCCAAGTATCTGTGGAGAGAGGGAGGATATGGTAGCTTATCTTATGAACTGTAAAGTCTTCTTGTAAATGGGAATTAACTAAATAATCTTTAGATTTTCTTCCTACCTTCTAGACTTCTGTGAAGTGCGGTTGAATGCAGAAACTTCTGACCCTTTGCCAGTGTCTACAGAATGAACATCGCAAGCAAATGACGATTGCATTACTCAGTAATTTCAGTGAAACTCAGAGTTCGCTGGTGAGCTTCGTGCCTCCAATTTCTTATTTCATTTGTCCTCAGCTGGCCTGATTTTCATTATCTGTGAAGATTTGCATGGAATGATTTATCAGCCTTTACAAAACAGCACAGCCGACTGGCCTAATAGAGAAGAAAATTCGTATTTTGAATTTTTTTTTGTCTGAAATCTTACCATTGCTGTGACTACTTTCTGAAGAAGTTCATAATCTTTTCCAACCTGGTCAAGAGTTATGCTGCCCATTAACCACACCAGAACATGCCTTCCTGCTATCCCATCCATGATACTAGAACTCCTTCATTTCTCTGCTTTCCCTTTCAAAACCTTTCAAAAGACAGTTCCTATCTCCGGCTCCAGCCCTGCCGAGATGGATGCCTTTCTCTTCTCAGTGAATATGCTGTGTCAGCCATGGTCTGACTTGTTCGTTAATTACCCTTCAGACCTATGTGCAGAACTACACTTTTGGCCTCATCTCAATCTGAGTTTATGAAGTAATCCATATATACTCAATTAATTAAAGACAACTTCAAGTCCATGAAACTCGGTAGTTGAGTAACCAAAAAGCAAGAATTAAAAATTACTAGTAATTACTAAAGACCTATTATTTGTTGGTGTTAAACAAAATAACATTTCTTGTGGTATAAACTCATTTTCCGGGTGCCTTGTATTCATGTCTCATCTCAATCCTGTGAAATGGCTATAGATACTGTTTTAGAAATAAGGAAACCGAGTGTAGTGGCTATTCCTGGTTGTCAACTTTACTATATCTGGAAAGAAGCACAATTCAGAATTGGGAGGCTCACCTTTGATCCTGATCTTGAGGCATAGAGGCTATGAATCTTAGGATACTAAGGCAAAAAGATCTCTGAGTTCAAGGTCACCTGGGACAAAAGTTGTATCAGATCCAGATGTGGTAGTACACACCTTTAATCTGGGATAGACCTTTTGTTGGAGATCTACATAAGAACATTGGAAGAAGGAAGGCTAGCTCTCATTGCCTGCTTTGCCTTGTGGGACTGAGCATCTGCTAGATCCTTGGACTTCTATTTATAGCTGCTGTCTACTATTGTTGGAGAGTTGGACTACTGACTGTAAGTCACCGACAAATTCTCTTACTATATAGAGACTACCCATAAGTTCTGTGACTCTAGAGAACCTTAACTAATACAGAAATTGGTACCAGAAGTGAGGTATTCCTGTAACAAACTGACCATGGGAGGACTGTGGAAGGACTTTGGAACTTTGAGCTAGAGGAGCCACTGAGATATTGAGAGCTCTGTGGGATGTTCTGTAGGAGCTTGGAAGATAATGTTGAGAACAGTGCAGAATATGGAGGCCTGGTTTGTGAGGTTTCAGAGGGAAGATTAAAGACTCTTATCAGGGCTGTTGCTGTTTTGATTGTGAAGATTCTGTGGTTTTGGTTAGCTAGAGCTAAAGAATTAGCTGTGATTAACAAGATACCAAAACTACTAAAGATACCTTGCATTATTGGGACTATTGATGCTGGTCAGCTGGAGCTAAGAAATTAGTTGTGATTAAGAAGAGACCAACATCACTGAGGTGAAATCTTCCAGAAAGTGTTTTCTGGGAGCCCAAAGAGGCTGTGTTCCAGAGATAGCCAAGGTTGTACCTCATGCTGTGGCTGGACTTGGTAATTTGTAAGAGTTACCCAGGTGGTACTGGTTTTGAAGTAATGAATAGGTAATGAAAAGCAGTTGAGGCTTGGCACTGTGAGAGGCCATGGAAGACTATTGGTGAAGGTACAGCCTCAGTCACAAAATATGCCCCAGGACTGAAGGGGTCGTTCAAGGAGTTGAGGCTTGGCACAGTAAAGAGAGCCTATGAGAGGCTATTGGTGAAGCCTAGTTGCATTGAAAGGCAGCAGTGTTTTGGAGATGCCAGTATCATAAGATGACCACTAAGAACAGCAGCGGCATGGAGAACAGGCAGCTGGAGCCTAGATGAGGTTCCAAATCAAGGCGTGTACTACAAAGGACAGAGCTGGAGAAGTGACCCAAGCCCTTGGAGGAGCCCAGTAGTTCATGAGTGGATCCCAGACATTGGATGGTCAGAGTTTGATTTTGCTTTTGATTGTGACTGAGCCCGCTTGGAGGAAGAAAGTATTTTAGTGCCTACAGTTAAGAGACTTTGAATTGAAAAAGACTTTGAATTTTAAAAAATGATTGGATATTTTAAAGGGATTTAAATTTTAATATGTAAGATTTTGTAAAAACTGTGGAACTCTTATGGTTATTTGGATCTTGGGAATGAATAAGAAAGTAAGGATTGAGGCTTAATAGTGAGGTGTTTGTGTGTCAAGTTAACAAGGGATCAATTGTACTGGCTGGTTTTGTGTCAACTTGACACAAGTTGGAGTTATTGCAGAGAAAGGAGCTTCAGTTGAGGAAATGCCTCCATCAAATCCAACTGTAACCCATTTTCTCAACTAGTGATCAAGGGGGGAGGGCCCAGCCCATTGTGGGTGCCATTCCTGTGCTGGTAGACCTGGGTTCTATAAGAAAGCAGGCTGAGCAAGCCAGGGTAAGCAAGCCAGTAAGTGACATCCCTCCATGGCCTCTGCATTAGCTCCTGATTCCTGACCTGCTTGAGTTCCAGTCCTGACTTCCTTTGGTGATAAACAGCAATATGGAAGTGTGAGCTGAATAAACCCTTTCCTCCCCAACTTGCTTCTTGGTCATGATGTTTGTGAGGAATAGAAACCCTGACTAAGATACTGAGATTAGGAGAAATAAAGCCCACCCCACCCCCAGTGCATGACTAGCTGAAAAAGCAGATGGCCCTTTCTGTCTCTAATGCACCACACTGCAGGAAGTCCTCCCTGCCTGTGACACAGGCCAAACACACCCTAACTTCTTGGAAGCTTTTACAGAAGCAGCCTGATTGCTCTTGGGACTTCTGCTCATATACTTCTGGAATTCTATGGTTGTAAACAGTGCCAGCAGGGATGTCTGTGCTGTGCTAAAATGCCATGAGCAATCTAATCACGCTCCGCTTAGGTTGTCATCAGCCCAAGTTGACTTTATCTGTCATGAAGAGTAACTCAGCATCACCACTAACGCAGCATAGGGACAGTTAGGTATCTGCTACTTAAGAAACAACAAAACCCTAAGGTGAACAGAAAGAGCATGTGGAACCTGGCCATGAGTAAAGGTTTCCCACAAAGGAGCCAGCCAGTGGGCCACCAGGTTGTAAAAAACAGTCTCTCCAGACATATAAGATTAAAGCTCCAAATACAATTAGTATATTTCTCGGAAACTATCTCCAAGCAATATATTAATGTGAAAACAATAACAAGGTTAAACTAGGGGTGGAAGAAAATGAGTTATCTCAATTGTTTTACACCAGTGTCTGTCTGTCTCTCTCTCTCTCTCTCTCTCTCTCTCTCTCTGTCCCTCACTAAAGTTTTATATATATGCATGTATATATGTATATATATATAGAGAGAGAGATTATATAGAGATAGAAATAGATAGATATAGATAAAGACACACACACACACACACACACACACACACACACACTCACTCACGGAGAGGGGAATAAAAGGAAATGTACTGAAATAAAAGGAAAACCACTGAAAAGTAGCCAACTCCATTACTACTCAACATTTGTTAGGTTGTGGTGAGGGTGCTGTATTTTGTGACACTATTTCTATTCTAATATGAAACTTACTGTAATTGAAAGAGTAATCATGTATATGTATGCATTGGGACTGTGCTATGGGATGAGGACAGTGACAGCTGGGACTGAAGATAGGACAGACAGATGGACAAAAAGCTAGGACCAGGCAGGACCAGCACAGCTCTAATGAAAAGCACCTGAAACATCATGTTTATTAATTACAACACAGAAGGATGTTAGGAGTCTGGTAGAAGGTTTCTGTAGGTGAGCAGTCTCTGGCTGTCAACATCTGGGAGAAGGAAGCTGCAGTTTCTAGTTTTTGTACAAATTAATCAGTCATCCATAAGCTCTCATACTTGGGCAGAGAAAGATTTCTTTACCAATCCTAACTCATGGGGAACAGCTTTGCCATTTTCCCATGGCTTTAAGGCCATAGAGCCCTCAATATGGCCTTTGTCATGCCAATAATGCACATACACTGAGGGATGCCCCTCACTCAGGGCTTCCTCCACCTTCTATCAGTTCAATTCAACTCTGCATTATAACCACCATTACGGTTTTCTGTAAAAATGGGCTTCTCTAATACAGTGTGAGAGCTATGCTCATCTGTGGGCAAAGGGCAAGTTTTAGAATTATGCTGGCCCAGGAAAGTGACTGGGTCAGCATAGAGTATAATTGTCCTTTAAGATCCATGACATCACTAGCCTGAGGTAGTTATCCAGTTTGCTAATACCGGGCACAACCATCCTCCTGTTGTTTTAAAGCCCACTAGACAGCTATTGGTTACTACCAGGTGATGAGTCACTAATGCAATACAAATTCTGCACCTAAGACTCAGGGGGCATTGCTGAAGAGAAGAAAGAACGATTATAAAAGCCAGATGACCAAGACATCTGCTCTGAGATTGTGTCTCCTAGAAATGACAAAGAAGCTATACCCATGATACCTCAACAATATGGTTGCCTAAACAAGACCTAAACAAAAATAACTCCAAAAGATACGCTAACATAGAATGTGAACTTTCACAAGGTCACACCCCTAGACCATGAACTCTAGGCAGCAAATGACACTTGTCTTTTATGTGTAACAGTTGTTCATTGTAACTCCAGTTCCACCAAACATAGGCCTTGTAATACACACAAGGCTTAATGTTTATTTCCTAATTTAACGTATCTCGTGCAGTTTTTAATACATTGCCCATCAAAGCACATGCACTTGTAAGTACCATTTATATTGGATAAATAATGGTGCTTAGCATTAGTTCCCAAGGAACCCATTTTATCATACAGGAAAATGTGTGTTTGGCATACTTATTTGTGTTTGGACATTTTCAGGTTGCTTAGAAACTGTTTTACATAATTTAACTTTTTGTCATAATAGTTGGTCTAATGATTACCTTCTTCCAAGGTAATAGTGGGGCCCAGTTTTCATGTGCAAATTATTAGAAATTCCAAACAGGTTAGCAAAGGCTACTTTAAGGTTTTACTTAGAAAAACATAAAATTTCACTCTGAAGTATGATCTTTCTGAGAATAAAATTACTAAGACAACATTGGAGTTTGGAGACTTGAAATAAATGGAACCCTATTATTATTTCGTGAAGCTGAATTGGATTTTGATGGGAAACACAATAGTACAGCAATGGCTTTAAAGAAGAAATGACAGTATTAGCACACTTTCTTGAGAAAATTGTACAGACAGCTTATAAGAAACTGAAAACAAAGAAGCAGCGGCTCCAGATCAGATTGACACAGGCGCCTCCCACCAGCTCTACCCAGCGCTACACCTGGAACAGGTGCCTCACTCCAGCTACACCCAGCACTGCACCTGGCACAGGTGCCTCACTCTAGCTACACCCAGCACTGCACCTGGCACAGGTGCCTAACTCTAGCTACACCCAGCACTGCACCTGGCACAGGTACCTCACTCCAGCTACACCAAGAACTGCACCTGGCACAGGTGCCTAACTCTAGCTACACCCAGCACTGCACATGGCACAGGTGCCTAACTCTAGCTACACCCAGCACTGCACCTGGCACAGGTACCTCACTCCAGCTACACCAAGAACTGCACCTGGCACAGGTGCCTCATTCCAGCTACACCAAGAACTGCACCTGGCACAGGTGCCTCACTCCAGCTACACCCAGCACTGAACATGGCACAGGTGCCTAACTCTAGCTACACCCAGCACTGCACCTGGCACAGGTACCTCACTCCAGCTACACCAAGAACTGCATCTGGCACAGGTGCCTCATTCCAGCTACACCAAGAACTGCACCTGGCACAGGTGCTTCATTCCAGCTACACCAAAAAGATTGCATTTCTCTCTTCAGATTTCTGCTTAACTTGAAAAATAAGCAAGAACCTTCTGAGCATTCTGTCAGTAGAGCGTGCTAGTTTTGTCCCTCTTTTGCTAGGGCTTTTATTTCCTTCTAATATTAAAATCACCAAATTATAAATACATGACTGAACTCATCCTTGATTCCTTAAAGATGAAGAACATTTTGTTCTCCATCATCTTTTCTGTTTACATTTTGAAAAATAGCCCTACTTGTCCCTGCTGTTTGATTCCACCAAAAATAATGCCACATTTTTTATTCAACTCAGACTTTGAATATTACCTAGCCTAAACCTTCATTTTATAGATGAAGAACTTTAGATCCAATGGGATTAAATAGCTTACCTAATCATGAAAGCAATCAGCAGTGGGTTGAGACTGTTGAGTCCAACCCCATTGTTACTGATCCTCCCCCATATACAAAAATATGCTGAACAAGTCCTACAAAGTGTTCACATCCATTGGGTCTACTAATTGTTGGAAGAGGAAATTCAATTTCTTAGGGAAGCTGGGCCATACCTAGATATGTAGAAAGGGTAAGACTCTTCCAGTAAGAGTGGCTTATAGAGCAGATAAGGTAACCTTTACTTATGATCCCAGAACTCAGAAACCTGAGACAAGATGACTAGAACAAGTTCAAAGCCAGCCTGAACTACAGAGTGAATTCAAACCCAGTTCAGACTACAGAGTAAATTTAATGCCAGTCTAGATTTGTGCTACAAAGTGAAACCTTATGAAGAAGGAGGAACAAGTAGAGGAAGAGGAAGGGAGGAGGAGGAGATGATGGTGATGATGAAGGAAAAGTGAGGAAGAAGAAAAGAAAGGTAGAAAGACAGGCAGGCTTTATGCTTCTTATGATGTTGAAGTATTGTGGACCCTACTCAAATCTGCTTTCTTTCTTTTTTTTTTTTTTTTAACAGTTTTCTCCTATTTAATTTTTCTTAATTTTGAAATTTAAAAATTTTAGTTTTTAAGAATTTCTTTTTTCAACTTTTTTATTGGATATTCTCTGTATTTACATTTCTGATGTTATCCCTTTCCCACCATCCCCCAACCCCCCACATTGCCTCCATGAAGGTGCTCCCTGTCCCAACCACCCTCTCCCACCTCAGCACCTTGGCATTCAACTACACTGGAAAAAGGAGCCTTCACTGGACCAAAGGCCTCTCTTCCCACTGATGTCAGAAAATGCTGTCCTCTGCTGCATATGTACCTGGAGCCATGGGTCTCTCCATGTGAACTTATTGGGAGCTGTGGTAGGTTTGGTTAGTTTATAATTTGTTCTTGCCATGGGATTGCAGACCCTTTCAGCTCCTTCAGTCCTTTCTCTAGCTAGTGTCCCTGTGTTCAGTTTGATGGTCAGCTGCAAGCATCCTCCTCTGTATCAGGATGGCTCTGGCAGAGCCTCTGAGGAGGCATCCATATCAGGTTCTTGCCAGTAAGCACTACTTGGCATCAGCAATAGTGCTTCGGTTTGGTGCTGCATATGGGGTGGATCCCCAGGTGAGGCAGTCTCTGGATGATCTTTAATACTATTCCTGCTCCTCTATTTGTCCCTTTATTTCCTTCCATGAACATTTTGTTCTTCCTTCTGAGAAATACTGAGGCATCCACTTTCTGGCCTTCCTTCTCTTTTAGCTTCATAAGTTCTGTGGATGGTTCCTTGGGTATTCCAAGCTTTTGGGGCTAGTATCTGTTTCTTAGTGAGTACATATCATGAGTGCTCTTTAGTGACTGGGTGACATCACTCAGGATGATAGCTTCAATTTGCATCTATTTGCCTAGGAATTTCATGAAGACATTTTTTTTTAATAGCTGAGTAGTACTCCATTGTGTATATGTACCACAGTTTCTGAATCTATTCCTTTATTTAAGGACATCTGGATTATTTCCAGCTTCTGGCTATTATAAATGGGGCTGCTATGAACATGGTGGAGCATGTGTCCTTGTTAGATGTTGGAGCTTCTTTTGGATATATGCCCAAGAGTGGTATAGCTGGGTTCTCAGGTAGGACTATGTTCAATTTTATAAGGATCCTCCAGACTGATTTCCAGAGTGGTTGTACCAGTTTACACTCCCACCAGCAGTGGAGGAGTGTTCCTCTTTCTCCACATCCTTGACAGCATCTGTGGTCACCTGAATTTTTGATCTTAGCCATTCTGACTGGTGTGAGGTGGAATCTCAGTGTTGTTTTGATTTGAATTTCCCTGATGACTAGGGATGTTGAGCATTTCTTTAGGTGCTTCTCAGCCATTCAGTATTCCTCAGTTGAGAATTCTTTGTTTAGCTCTGTACTCCATTTTTAATAGAATTATTTGATTCTCTAGAGTATAACTCCTTGAATTCTTTGTATATATTGGATACTAGCCCTCTATTAGATGTGGGATTGGTAAAGATCTTTCACAATCTATTGGTTGCCATTTTGTCCTTTTGACAGTGTCCTTTGCCTTACAGAAGCTTTGCAATTTCATGAGGTCCCATTTGTCGATTCTTGATCTCTTCACTTTAGCCTGTAGATAAAATGCCACAATTGGCCCAGGGTAACTTACAATGGCCTTTGTGACCCTTTGTGTTTAAGGACTTTGTTCCAATTAAGATGAACATTAAGTAATCTGAATCCAACTTTTACTATTCTTGGTAATAGTAAAAGCTGTGGACAATAGGAAGAACACGCGACTCCTATGCACAAAGCTTGATCTAGCAAATGTGAACAGATCCTCATATCATAGGAGACTTCTATGACTGGCTCTGTGTAAAGGTCAATGCAATGACATAGGCTGAAGTTGCCATAGGAACATTGCCTGTGGTATTTGGTAGCAGTGCTATGGGGAGGGGGGGGGTGAATTGTTAACCAGAATTTAAAAATATCTGATGAATAACAAAACCGATGTGCTTACATGAGAGTCATATATAATTTGGTTTAAGGGTGATTGATTAGCTTTCATGTAAACGTGCCATCATCTGTTTTCCTTCTTCCTAGGATTTAGGAAGATTTTTAAGGTATTCTTTTGAGCAGCTCAAGTTTTTTTTAATATATGGCTACCAATTTTGAACTGCTAGAATTTTGTTCCATCAGACGAATCTCCATAGCAAATCAAGTCATGAAATATAACTCTGTCAAGTCACACAGAGGTTTCTCTCGGAGTGGATATTAATTTTGAAAGTTACAAAATGTAGGCCGATCTTGCAACAGTCCCTACAGTCTCTGTCTGCTTTCTCTATCTGTTGAGAGCATCTACTGATTTCTATTACAAAAAGAATCATGACTGCAAAATAGTAAGAGCTGCTCATCCTCTGCTGCCATAGCCCATCCCTGCTCCTTCCAATGAGTCTTCTGAATACTTTCACTGAACTGGAAGCATTAACAGCTACCATTAATGGGGACTGCATGAAATTGAGAAGAAAATCATTAAAATACACTTAAGTAAGAGCCTGGCTGTACTACTCCTCCCTCCCCCCCCCTCTCTCTCCCTCCCTCCCTCTCTCTCTCTCTCTCTCTCTCCTCTCTCTCTCTCTCTCTCTCTCTCCCTCTCTCTCTCTCTCTCTCTCTCTCTCTCTCTCTCTCTCTTTCTCTCTCCCTCTCCCTCTCTCTCTCTCTCTCTCTCTCTCTCTCTCTCTCTCTCTCTCTCTCTCTCTCGATGATACATCATCATTGTAAGCACTGAATAAAGGGGAGCGAGTGGGAAGAATTAATTATGGGTGTTGATTAGGCAGCTGGGTAATTGGGACTGACAATGATGTTTGGATAGCACAAAATGTAAGTGACCTTGGCTGATGCAAGAGCAGTAAATTTGCTGGCTTGCTTCTTCTCTGAAGTTATGAATTTTCACTAAAGTACCTAATATTCACCCAATTGTGTGATCCATCTACAAATGTATTTGGAGGGATTCTCTATCCAGGGACCTTATGAACATCCAAATTGTTGTTATATCTGAAGAGAAGTTGGTATGGCAGCTGAGGAAAATGACAATACTGAGCTTTTGTCTGTTATGCAGCCAAACTCTGACAAGAGGGCTTCCCAAGGACAAGTGCAAAGAAGAGGGCCCTCCGCAACAATGAGACAAATGAAACTTTTTAGGCAACATTCAGACTTTCAGGGACACCACTTACTAGTTCACGGCAACCTTCATTTTCCTTTTTCTATGTTATGACTCAGGAATGCAGTATTTAAAACAGTGCAGGGTACGCAGCTCATTGGAAGTGCTTAGTGTGTCTGAAGCCTTGGGTTCAATCCCAGCACTGAAAACAACAGCATCCAAGTTAACGATTTAAAGCAGAGCCTCTGGATGCAGATCCCAGAAAACTTTGCCTTATTAGTTTGAAGCCTTTGCTCAAAGTGGGTTCTAAGTGATGCTGAGTTCAAGGCAGCCTCTATGTGGATTCATGACGCACTTTTGATGCATTAAAATGTAAGAAATCCTGTGATGAAAACGATTTTTCTAACATAGCTGCTCCTTCTGCCAAATTCACTTGGCTATGAGATCCATTTGTCAGAATACAACTACCAGCATTGTCAGGTACTTTGTAAAGCTGCGTTCTAGGCAGGAAGCAATAGAATATTGTCACAAAGATGTTAGTCATCTGGTCAGTGATTTCTCCAGGTCAGTGCCTCCTGCTTTGCCCCTAGGATGAGGTCACACAAGTCTCATAAAGTGAATATTCATAAGGTCAGAAGCTTCATCCTTCCCTTGAGCCCAAACAAGTATCCCATAGATATTAATCCCAGGCCCTGGAGATCAATGAGATGAAGTTCTTGTCTTGTTGACATTTCTTTTAAAAGTATGAAGGTAGTGAGTTGTGTTGGTAGAGTGAGCACTGCTCCTGTTAAGTAGATCTCTTACCTGCCACTGTCTTATGATGTGACTGTCCACCCTTTGACATCAGACATACCCCAGTCATACTCTGTAGATCTCCAGGTGTGCCAGTATTTGAGATATAGTCTGAGCAACAAAGATGACAGTGAAATCATTATCTCCTTTGATCATGATGTCTCATTCATAGATTCCAACCATTGGGTTTCCACCAAACAGGTCAAGGTGAAAACTAATGGAGGGAAAGGTGTATAAAGAAGTGAAACCAGCACCCATGAGTGGGAGAAAGGAAGCAGGAGAAAACAGAGACAAGTTGTTTTGTAATGCTCTATTGGCATAGGTTGACCCTTCAAGTTAACTAAGTTGATCTTGATCAAGTTGAATGGAAAGCCAGGCTTTTCTACCACCCTAATCACCATCAGCCATTACATAAAGGCTACCTCAGAAGGAGAACTATTATGCTGAGAAACATAAGCCATGGGGGGAAATTCCAGCTTAGCACTGGCAGTTAGCCATACTGCTGAGAGTGGACAGACTAAGTCCTTTGTCTCTGAACCGCAATGATAGCAGACCCACACAACAGTTTCAGGGCTTTTTAGACTTTGGTTTTGATTTTAGAATATTGCAATTGAAGGGAAGAAGTCTCATGGCTGAGTCTGAGGATTTAATAATGTCAGCTCCATCTCGGATTAAAAGGAGCAGAAGAGGGAGTGAAGTGGAGGAAGCAGGAAGCTACTCATGGGAGTGATGATCATAATCCAGACAAGAATGATGTCTGTGAGCCCAGAGGAATGAGTGCCCATAAAGTACATCTGGTGGGTGAGAGCTCTGGGCTTTGGAAATGGATTGAAGTTGATTATGAAAGGAAGACATGATTCAGGGAGACTCGTGAAAGAACCACCGAGGAGGGAACAATATATTTACAAGGGTAAGAGACACTAGATGAGGGGCCACAGGGTAAGAGTGGGGAGGGGACATGCTAAGTTTGACAAGTATGAGACATCCAAGTGAAAATATAAAGCAAGCAGCTGTGAATATAGATCTGAGGCTTAAAAAAGAAGTCTGAGCTGGCAGTATAAATTTGGGAGTCCATGGCTCCTTACCGAGCAATGGAAACAGACAGATATTTCAAAGTCCACAGAGCAAGAAGAGAAGGAAAAATAAGAAGAGGACATAGGAACCAAGCTCTGCCAGGACCTCGGTGCTAATGAGCTGGTTAGCAGAGGGTAAAATGCCAGGAAACTGAGAAGGAAAAAATAAAAGGGAGGTTGGAAAGTGCAAGTCAGAAAGTGCAAGACCACATATTAATGTTTTGAATGAGGACAGCCCCCAAAGACTGGTTTGTTAGAGACTTGGTCCTTGGCTGGTGGTCCTATTCAGAGTTTATTGGATGATGATAGTGATGATTTCATCAGTAAATTAATCCACTGATGAGCGTACAACTGAATGGACTATTAGAAGCCAATGATTAGAAGAAGGCTACTAGGGGTGTACCCAGCCCCTCCCCCACATCTCTTTTCCTGCTCCTCTGTCTGCACAAGGTGAACAGCTTCCCTTTGCTGTGTCTCTCTTCACTGTGTCCTTTTGTCATGATGTTTCTTCCTTGCCACGTGCCTAAAAACAGTGAAGTAACACATGGATAGAAACCTCTGAGACCAGGAACCAGAAGGAGTCTTCTTCCTTTAAGTTGATTCTTCTCTTCCCCATTGTTATCTGGAAGACGCATCCAAAGTGCTGAGAGCAAAGATGGCCGAGGTGGCCATCCTGACAGACCAAAAAAGGTGTGGAGAAGGAACAGCAAGTCTTTCGGATTTGTCTTTGGAGGACCGATGCTGGGTACTGAGTTCTCTCGGTGGCTCTGGGGAAGCCATGATTCATCTGCTCTTCTGTGGCTGCCGCTGGAAATGAAAGCAAAGAAATGGTGTTGTTTAAACCGAGAGAATTGATTCTCTTCTAGTGTTAGGGGCCAGAAATCACAGTGTTAGTAAGACTCATCCCTCTGGAGGTTCTCAGGGAAATCCGCCCCTTCCCCCTTTCAGCTTCTAGAGGCTGCTGGCCTTCTTTGGCTGAGGTCTCTGCCTCGGTAATCATATTGCTTCCTTCTCTCCTGTAGACGAAATCCCCTTCTAGGCTTTAGATGTGACAGTACTTACAGACCAGTTAGCTTTGCTGTCTCCTGAGCTGGAGATTCTCATTCACTGTCTGAGCTCTGCTCTTTGCCCTCTTGTAGAAAACAGCTGAGTGAATTTCTGAGACATATAACAAATACCTACATACTTCCCCCCAGTTTCCAATAAGTGTTCAACGTGAATCTTTCTACCACTGTTTTCATCAAAGAACTCTAGAAACTTTTTTGGTAGTTATACACTTTAAAATGCTTTCAACCACTTAATCCAGTTTGGGTACATATTAAACAGCTTCTCATTAATGCCATTAGGCTGTGGCTTTAGGGTTCTAAACACTAAAAGTATATAGAAGGTTTGGCTCAGAGAGTGCCAGCCCATTCTGAGCCAGTTTCTATTCCCTTTTGCTGCTGAGGTTATGCCCATTTTAAAGTTGAACCAATTCCCAGAGCCATCCAAAGAAAGTACAAAGCACTGAGCAAGAGGGTTAGGAGGATTAACAAAGCATGTGACTTTCCAAGAGCTAAGAGTGGCTTGAGAGGGGTCTCCTAAGCTGCAAACAGATCCAGTGGGGAGTACGGCAAAGGCTCGCAGGGATCACTTTGGGGGTGGATGTTTGAAACTTAGCTCCATTCTGGGGAATGGCAAAGGACTAAGAGTGGTTAGAAATGGCTGTAGAGTCAGTAGGGTCAAGAAGGTACAGAAAAGTCTGAGGGTGTATGTGGAAAGAAAATGTCTGGCTAAGAATGTTAAGGAAGTGGAGTAGATGAGACAAGACTTGCTGGTTTGTTATCTCGGAGGCATAAACTTCTGCTTTCTACATAAAACAGAACGGCAAGTGTGCAGTGGATAAAAAGGGAAAAGTTTGTTGAAACAAGCTGGGGGTGAACTTACAGAGTTGGAAGTGTTGAAAATAAGGATGACATTAACCTTCCCGAGGAAGGTAGAAATGTGCCTTACTCACAGAGCATCCCAAATGGCCTTGCAATTTTGAGGAACTGGTCGAAGACTCCTGTGAACTATGTCACACTGCACACATTCCATTTCAGCCGTGCAATCTCAAGTCTCAAAAATGTCATTAGCCCAGATCTCCCACTTAGGACTGGAGGAGTGTTTTGGGCTCTCCTTTCCCCTAACTAACAGTAATCAAGAACGATATTAAGGTCCTGAACCCTCAGAAAGGAAGATGCCGAGTGAAAGGGGGACAGAAATGATGGCTTGATACTGAAGACATCCTTTAACAGGAAAAACAACCAAAAAAGAAATAATGGGCAGTCAGTACCTCTGGCTCTGGGAAAGTGCTCACTGAAGAAAATTGTCCTTCCGGGCATGCTGGCACATACTTGTAATATTAGTACCCAGGAAGCTGAGAAAGAAGGACCACAAATGTGAGGCCACTCTGAGCTACATACATAAAGAGAACTTCTCCAAATTAAACTAACATTTGCTTGAAAGCGCTAAGGAGTGCCGTCCCCAGCTAGTTCCTGTGCTTGTGGTACTAGAGATCGGGTGGGAGGAGGCCGGCCTGGGAGGGAAGATGGGTAGTGTGTTAGTGTTGAAATTTGTTCTTCAGTTAAAAAAAGAAGAAGAAGAAAAACTCATGTGTTGGTTCTAACAGAGAGGGATTGGATCTGGGAGCTGAGCATAAGCTGAAGAGAGGGAGGGAGGATATACAAAGCATTCAAGTGTGAATGAAGCTTCTGGAGAGCACCTTAGCTTCTTTCTGAGTTCACAAGGACGCCTGCTCCACATACTTTACACGAGCCGTCACATTTTTGCATTATCTGAAGACATTTTCGGATACCTGCCGAAGGATTCTGTCTAGTAGAAACTTGGGAAGACAGACATGGAGCCTCCCTCCAGAGCACAGGACACTCACGCAGCCCGGATAATAAAGATGCCGGGTCCCCAAGCTTGGGCTTCTCTCCAGTAGCACAGATCTGCTGTGTACAACCTTCGTCTGGCCCTCTTGATGGCTCTGTATGGGAATCAAAATGTGGGGACTGGAACAAAGATGCTCTTCTGACCTTGGCGACCACTGTGAGTGGTAAACGGTTCTAGCCCTCATATCCAGAAAGTTCATGCTTCTCCCTAGCGTAGCGTTAGATATAAAATCTCAGACCACAGTGTGGATTCCATTTCTTAATTTCTATCTGCTATGACCCAAAAGAGGACTCGAAGACCTTTCAACATTCATAAAAACAAGACTTTTCAAAGGGAGGAAAACAAACTGAAAGAAAAAAAATCTAAAGACACTGGGCATAAAAATAAAGCTGGGTTCATACGCCTCTGTGTCTGGAAATGGAGCGAATTTACATACCTCCAGGCCATGGAGATGAAGCCAGGATTTTACATCCTGGAGATGAGACCAAGTTCATAGGATGTCATGTCCTGGGGAACAGCCGTGGAGACGTGTGGAGCTTTCTCTCGGAGATGAAGAGGAAGCTTGTGCACTCGAATTTGTACATTTTACTAAGCCCATTAGCAGCTTTCTCCACACCGGTTTTATATACATAAATACAATTTAAGTGTGAGTTTCTAAATACAAATACTATTCTCATTTTTTTCATGTCAGTCTAACAACAATTAGGAAAACGAGGCCGAGACATAATCCTGCCACTTGCTGGTTGGTGTGAACGTAGTAGATTCCCTCGGTCTCTCTGACACTCTGACATCTGCAGAAGTGGAGAAGAACAGACGGGCAACACTCACTCATCCATTTCCTACTCACCCAAATATATGCTGGGTGTATAGGGCAAGCCAGGCAAGCTCGGCACGGATGGCTGAGCTAGAAACAAGGCAAGCAGTCTTGCCCTTGGAGTTGACATTCGGCACAATAAGTAAACAGAAGAAACTCAATAAGTGCAGATTACATAAGGTATCTATAGAAAAAACTCATCAGGAAGGAGCATATCGATGCTGGGTTGGAGCATAAGATTTGAGATTTTAAGCAGGGGAGTTGTGTCTCGGTTAGGGTTAGTGTAATTGTGATGAAACACCATAAACGAAGCAGCTTGCAGAGGAAAGGGTTTATTTGGCTTATGCTTCCATTTCCCTTGAAGGGTATCACTTCCTTCCATATCACTGAAGGAAGTCAGAACAGTAATTCAAACAAGGCAGGAATCTGGAGGCTAGAACTGATGCACAGGCCATGGAAGAGTCCTACTAACTGGTTTCCACTTCAGGGCTTGCTCAACCTACTTTCTTATAGCGCCCAGAAAGCACCAGCTCAAGGGTTGACCATGACCCACAATGGGCTGGGTCCTCACCCATCAATCACTCATTATGAAAATGCCCTACAAGCCTACATACAGACAGATTTCATGGAGCAATTTTCACAGCTGAGGTTCCCTCCTCTCAAATAACTTTGGTCTGTGTCAAGTTGACATAAAACTATCCAACAAGGCCTCCGGCTGGATCCTATGGAGGCATTTTCTCAGTTGAGGTCCCCTCCTTTCAGATAACTGCGGCTTGTATCAAGCTGGCATAAAATTAGCCGGCCAGGTGGTTAAAACCCATTAAAGTGCTTCACTCAAATAGACACCTGAAGGGTTGAAGGGATTATGGGACCAAGAGCACCTAAAGCAGGTGAAACAGTGCAAAGACCCAACCCAGGAGCTTGAAGAACAAGGAAGCTAATGTGGCCAAATGGAGCGAACAATTTCAGTCACGGAAGAGAGAGTCAGAGCAGAACCTGACTGGGCCATCCTCTCCAGCCAGCAGAAGAGGTTTTGTCAGAAGTTTCTGTGTGAGGAATAGGACAATGTAGGGGAGTAAACGAGAAAGCAGGGAGATCATTGTTGAAGCCACTGCAGTGGTCAGGCCAAGACGAATTGGCGACTTGGTCATCTGTTAAGGAGTGGAGAGGGAAAGAAGGTGAACGCTGATGAGAGACATCAAATGAGACGGTAGGTATATCAGAGGGAAAGTTTGAGACTATTGATTCCAACATGAACAACAAAACCTGCTCTCAGGCTGTGTTTGGAAGGAAATTTCTCAACATGGTAAGTTCAAGTAGGTGACCTATTGATTTGAAGGTCTTTAGAGAAACATACTTCACTATGAACCAGCTGAGTAATGAGAAGTGAAGGAGAGGAGACAAATTCTGTCGAAGGCCCATTACTGAGCTAACTCTCTGGATTTTTGATCTTTATGTTTTTCTCTTAATTTTTTTAGCATAAATGTATACTGATTTCTTTAAAGTAATATTACCCTCCCCTCCACACACACACACGCCAAATATACAGCTCCAGTGGGAACTTTTTGAAGCTCCATTTAAAGCACTGCTCAGAATTATTCAGCAAAAAGATAATAAGGGAGTATTGGCCCATGTGCTTTTTTTCTACTCCCGGTTGTCTGTGGGTTGTCCATCAGTGACTATATCCCCAGACCCTTGAGCACATTAAAGGGACTGAAGGGGTCCCTGCTCCAACTCCAGGATATGTGGCACAAAATGAAGGAGAAAAATGAAGGGGCAATGAGGAGCAGACAGGCGTGGCAAGGAGCAGGTAGAGCTAAGAGGAAGTGGTGACAACGGTGTCCTTTGACCACCAAGAAGACAAGGCTAAGGCACTCTTCCTACAGAGCAGGGAGCACAACTCCTCAGTATGAGGGTATAAACGCTTCCCAAATCCTGGCATTTTCATAATAAATGAATATACGATTTGGAAACCATCCCCTGGACTTGGAAAACAGGTTTATTTCCCTAGAATTAGAGTAAGGCATGTTTTCACCAACTTGAGAAATGCTTCTAGCATTGTAACATGTGAGTGGAGAACCACGGAGGATGCATCCTAAGCCAGGAGAGTGCACCTTCCTCTTTCCCAAAACACAGCAATGGTGGAACCTGGTCCCTATTCTCCCTTGCCTTTCTCTTCCCTTCCTGCTGGTGTCACCCAGTTGCCACTCACTTTGCTGGTGGCTGTGCCCATCAGAGATCCCAGTATGGTCACTGCGATGCTTCTTCGCCGTAATGTGCAGCAAGGATGTTGCCAAAGAGACACATAGACACACATTTGACAGAGTAAACAAAGGACAGGGCTCGTCCGTCCCATTCTCACCTCTGAATTCTGAGTTTTAACTCCTGCATATGAAATGGCTTCATTATAAAGTTATAGTGAAGAACAAGACACAAAGGTATACTTCTAGAAAGACCCCTAAATGGGAAAAAATAACTATACCGGAAGAAAAATACATCATTGTTTGTATTTGTGTATATTGGGAGTAAGTGTGAGTATTTTGAACCTTATTCTTTTTAGTTTCAATATTTTAAACAATAAACATTTATTATGTTATAACTAGAATGTGACTTGGTCACATCACATATTGTCTATATGATGTAGATTGAAACACAGAAAAACTAAATTAAGGAAATGGACTCATTACTTAGAATTTATAATTACAATTTACAGGTTTTTTGATCCCCTTAAAGCACAGTAAGTTAATCATAAAAAAAAAAAAGAAGCAATGCTTTCAAAGGACTGTTAGGAATGCACTAGTCCCAGTTGCTGCTCTTAATAAAGCCAGGGGTCTGGCATGTATATAAAGATGAGCCGTGACAGACATAGGCCTGAGAATATCTCACAAATGTTCATTTCACACTGCTTCCTCCTAGTCAGCCACACTAAAACCCCTCATGGCTACTTGAGCATTTGGTTCTCTTTCTAAATGAATTTGCTGTCCAGTCTTGTTCTGCTGGCTGTCCAGGTAAGGTTCATTGTGTATTGCTATAAAACCTCCAGAAGTCAGATGTATATTTTTAGCACCCCACAGTCCCTCATGTGAAACTCAAAGGAAATGTAAAGCTAGAAGAGGCAGGATGAGAGAGCAACAGAGTCAGGCCTTCTCTGAGCACTTTCATAGGTCAGGACACTGGGCTTTGCACTAGGACTAATTAATAAAATGTGTGAGTCATTGTAGGTTGTCCTCACTCCAACAGTCTGTATCTGCCCAAACCTAAGGGTCCTTCCTGAACACCAACTAGTCATGGGGTTAAATTACAGAATCTTTGTTGCTGTCCGTTAATGCTCAATCACTTAAAGTCATTGACTCTTGTCAGAGGGGACACATGTGTAGCCACACAAAAGGCAGGGATTCCCAAAGGATCACATAAACATAGCTTTGGAAAATGAACTTTGGGAGACAACTTTGATCTTTCCAAATATCTTAGTGAGATGAGAAGCAGGCTGTTCTATGGCTGCAGCTTTTGGAAATGCCTGTATCTGTTCGGAAATACGGTGTTCAATAGGGAAAATTCCAGAAATGTCAGGTTATTTGGTAGAAGGCACGTAAAGATGGACTGCATTAAATCAGCCGAAACCTTCTTTCGGTGTCAAATAGCCTCACAGGCCGTCAAGGTCACAAGGCAGAATTATTTATTCACAGGATAAGACCATAAAGAAAAAGAAAGGGGGTCTTAAAGAGGTTTTTGCCTTACACAGATTTTAGGCAGGGAAGCAAGTTCCCAAATGATTTCACTTACTAATGGCCCACAGTGTATTTGGTCATCAAATCAAGGAGAACGGTGGCAGACTGAGTTCTGCACTAGAGTGTGTGGTTATGGCATTTACGAATGTCTCTGCCGGGTGCACAAGAACAACATGAATGTTTTTGTAGGTAGGATAATGTCCCAGCTTCCATCCAAAGCTGACAGTGTTGACACTAAGAAAATCAAGGTGTCCTAGAGAATGTGAATCCAAACAGTGGGCTCTTTGGGGCCCAAGGTTGCTTTTAGAGATTAGGGTGTGCAGCAGGAGACAAGGAGTTAGCATCAAGATTGACAGTTTTGTGCTTTTGTGCAATCAATAATGTTTATGGATTGCCTAGAGATGGCTACATCCATTTGAAGAATAGGGTTGGGGGGAAACACTACAGACACATACACTTGAGAATTTCAGGAAATTACCCAAATGCTCAAATCCTTCCCAGGGGCAATGGTTCTCAATAGGAGTTTACATGATAAATCCTTGCAATGAATACATTAAAAAAAAATAATAATCCCTCAGCCGCACAGAACAATAGCACACCTACATCGGCTGCTTATTTTGAAAAGAGTCTTTAGTCAGAATGTGTGTGAAATTGGGCCATCACGAAGAGAAATTAGACAAAGACGATTCAGAATGACTGAGGCAGGGCAGGCAGCTTATCCAGGAGTCCCCTGACAATGTCCTACACGCTGCAGAAACTACTCAGAGCCAGGCTTACACACACGTGCATATGCACCCACACACACACACACACACACACACACACACACAAAGACAAAGCCCGAGTGGAAAGGGATGATAAGCAGAGATCTGCGGCCGTGGAAAACTGCAGAAGTGATAGCAGCTGCAAAGCCAGGAGGCTGAAAATGAGTCAGACTGTTAATAAGTGTCCTGCTAGTAACTACCCGTGAGGGCTGGGAAGCCGTGAGCGTCAGTATCATCGCCTTGGACTTCGTCATCTCAGGGGCTTATCACTAGTGACAAGAAGGCTGACATCTACAGCCAAAGTGACATTCGTGTTCTGAGAAGGAGAGGAAAGATCTTACAGATTTCCAGTTTGGCTTTGAAAAAAAAAAAAAATATGGTGTCTGAAATTTGAGTAAACAGCAAAGGCTAAATTTTCAAAATAATAAACCCTAGTTTAGGCCAGGATTTGTGAGAAAGCCCATTCACACCCACACTCTGGCCGGCACAGGAGGGACGGGCATCTCCAGCAGAGAACTAGCTTCCTATGAAAAAGCACACTGACAGCCATCCCAGTGCCCCCAGCCGAAGAACCTCAAGGACCCCCTTCTTCCAAGATGCAAGGTATAAGATCACCACTTTTTCCAGAACTTTTTATAAATGCCTCAGTCATTTCTTTCCCACAAGGACAAGTGTTCCCACGAGAAAAGTGACATTCCAGCCATAAGCTAAGAGAAGCTGTTGAAAAATAAATTAGGTGCAAGAATCATGCTGCGAAATGTTTTTTTTTTTTTTTTTTTTCTGTATGAAATTCTCCACCAGGTGCCTAGAGTTTTCTGGGTTACGTGTGAATGATTCATCACTGGCTTTAAAGACAGGACCAGCCAATCAGTCTTGTGCTTTGGATTGTGTATAGAGGAACAGGAACACACGTATAAATAGATCTCTCTCTCTCTCTCTCTCTCTCTCACACACACACACACACACACACACACACACACAAGATTCAGCAACACCAGCATCTGAATAGATCTAACCCGCAGCCCTCATGAACCCTTTGAATGCTGCCAACTCACTTGGACATGAACTATGTAGATGATCACATGGTGCCCCAGGGTCTAAAGGTTGGACCCACTTCAGGAGCACCTTCTCTGGCTTCTCAGAGAGAGGATAGATGACATTGCTCTCTCTTTTCTATTCTGGAGGGATGGTTCCTCTCGTGCTCTTGGCGCAGTAGGCTAGCTAGTTATAGGGTCAATGGACAGGAGGGCTCAGAGCTGGTCCTTATGCTGAGTGTCTCTTTGGCTAACTGCGTAGATCACCCCTGGCCCTGGAGCAAAGGAATGAGAGGAAAGGAAGTCACACTTTTTCCTCCTCCTTATGTCTCACTCCTGACTGACTGCACAGTTCCTGGAGGAAGATTTGGTCTTGCAGCTGTACTTGGAGTCAGTCCACGGGAGAGAATAGTGATCGACTGAGACGTTTGAGGTGGTTGTTTTCCTGTGTTCAGAACATTGCTGTGTGAAAAATGCCCTTCCTTTCAAAGTGGAAGTCTCTAGAAAAGTCTCTATGGCTGGTGGCTTCTAATGGTGGCATTATCTCCACAGCATTTTGGACTCCAATGGCTCAGATGGCATCTCCTCTGAGTTCAGCAGGCTCCATTTCTTGCTTAGATTACAAAAAGGTGGTGGCATGCCTGGGCCTCATTATAACAAGACTCCAGGGGGTGGGGGATCTTGTCTTCCGCCTCTAATAACGGGTCAGCTGTGCAAACTACTACCGCTCCCTTCTCCTCAAAGCTATGCCGTGAGGAGCCATTTTTCTCTCTTCATCCTAATATCCCTAATGATGAAAGAAGAGTCTCCCACATGATCTGTTACCTTAAGGGGACAAGCACTGTTAATAACAAGTCCATCCAGGCAAGATTCTAAATGTTAATAGACTCCCGGGGCCTGGAGGAGAGGGCATTTTCGGCTAGGGAGGCGGCTGGCAGCGCCCTTCTCACGCATTGACTCATGCCTGAATCACGCCAGACTGGCAGGATGTTCTGGGGAAGTTCGCAGGCCTGTCAAAAACCTGCTGTTGCCATTGGCTGATATTATGCAAGATTCCAAATGATATATTTATATTCTCCTTTTGGGTTTGTTGTGTGGCGTCCCCTCCCCCAATCCTCCAACAAGCCAAAATGGCCAAAATGGAAATAAATAAAGAAATAGATAAAAATAAGTAGGCTCGTCACAAATAGAAGGCACTTTGCACTAAGCTCCCTTAGGCAACCAGATCAGAATAGTGCAGGTAATTTGCCGCGGTCATTAAAGCCTCTCTCAGGAAGGGCACGGTAAGCCCGGAGCCTCCATGCCTGGTTTCGTCCAAGCGTCTTTCCTCCCTGCATAAATCTCTGCAGCTTGCATGGGGCTAACTGAACACACAAGGCCCCTAGTGGAGTGAGGCCAGGGCCTGAGTGGGTTTCTTTGTTGCAGGCTGACTGGTGACTGGGGGAGGGGATGTGGTACTGACTGCAGACCTTGTGAGATTCAAGGAGACTCTGCTTTCCCATCTGAGCGGCTCTGACCCAAGCCTGTAAAGACTTTAACCTGGGAAGCTGAGGAAAGTCTCCCAACTGTGTCACAGAGTGCTGAGAAGTTCCTCGCAGGAACTTGGTAGGCAGAAAGAGTGTGAGTGAATTCATTTGTATGCCTAATTTAAGACACAATTGAGAGGCACACTGTTCTAATAGATAGAATTCTGGCTGAGAAATTAAGAAACCCGAGTTCCATTCTTAGCTCAGCACAGTGAAACTGAGGCTTGGCATTTTCCAGAAGAATTTGAACTCTAGAGACAGTCAATTCAGGACAAAAATTATAGCGTGATCCAACCTCGGTCCCCATTACCTACGGCTTCCGTTGTGCTGATTGAAAGCAAATTTAGCTCTTCTTAAATACTTAGAAAAGTCCTAAGGAAAAGTGTCCTTTGAATAATCCTCTAGAGGAAAACGTGGGATTGTTTAGCATTCACTCTTCAAGGGGAGCTGTCTTTGGACCTTGTTCAAAGCAGACCTGCAGTGTGGAGGAGGGGCTCCCCACTCCTGACACTGGCGATAGGGAGGAACCAGCACTCTTTCAAGTCCTGCCCAGGGCACTGGACACAGCTGAACCGCAGCCTCCCTGGGACAATGACCTTGGCCATTAGCATGAGTGATCAGTGGTTGTTTCCGTCCCAACCGCACACTGGGACATTTTAGATTCAGGAAGCAGAGCGATCCGTGCTCACAGCTTCCTGGTGACCACTCAGTGACCAGACTTGGTTAGCAACATATGGGAGCTCAGCCTTGAAAATGTTCTCAGGCTACCAGAGCTACATGAAGAGAAATTTAAAGCATAGTCAGAATGGTGTCAGAGTTATCCTTTAAAAATAATCATCACTTAATGAATTAACAGAGTAGCCTGTGAATAATTCTATAATACCCGTGTGCCTCAAGTAAACATCCTCCTCTGACTCTCTTTGCCCATATAGTTTAAATTTCTGCATATCACCAGCCTGGATCTATCCTCTTCACTATGTCTTTAATAAACATTTAACATTTATTGTGTTTTATTGATTCAACAAATATTCCTTTGTAGTTAAGAACACAGAGAGTCTATCCCTGGCCTTAAGGAGTTGACTCCGCAGAAAGAAGAGGGCAGGGCTAACTCATGGGTGCTTTGAGATGAGCCTTGGAGTTCAGTGTGGAAACAAAGGCAGTTGCAAAGCAGACACAGTTCAGAGAGCTACCTAAGCTATTTAGACTTTAAGGTGTTAGAAAGTGAGAATGCTTACCTAAGGGTGGTATGGTTTGATATCAGACCACTCAGGTCCATGGGCAGAGCTTGCGTTAGAAATAGTTAATAAACTTGGATTCCCAAGTCTACTTTGTCCATTTTGTTAATAAAATATGTCCCAGTGACAATATTTACATAAGCCATCTTCACTCAGTTAGGCGCAGGGTGTGACCACAGGCAAGCAGTGCCTACCCTGAGATTTTTGAAGCAACTAAAGAATATAGGCTTGCTTTTGGCTGAAAATAGAAACTTTCTAGGAGCCTAGAACTAAGCTGCCATTACCCCGTTCATTGAGAGACCCTGCTAGAAAAGGGGACACACGGAGAAATGTGCATGAGGGTTGTCTTAGTCAGGGTTTCTGTTCCTGCGGAAACAGCATGACCAAGAAGCAGGTTTGGGAGGAAAGGGTTTATTCAACTTACACTTCCACATTGCTGTTCATCACCAGAGGAAGTCAGGACTGGAACTCCAGCAGGTCAGGAAGCAGGAGCTGATGCAGAGACCATGGAGGGATGTTACTTACTGGCTTGCTTCCCCTGGCTTGCTCAGCCTGCTGTCTTATAGAACCCAGGTCTACCAGCCCAGTGATGGCTCCACCCACAATGGGCTGGGCCCTCCCCCCTTGATCACTAGTTGAGAAAATGCCTTACAGCTGGATCTCATGGAGGCATTTCCTCAACTGAGGCTCCTTTCTCTGTGATGACTCCAGCTTGTGTCAAGTTGACACAAAACCAGCCAGCACAAGGATGAAGCAGAGGAAATCTCCCATTGTGTCAGATTTTTATGTTACATGTGTCTGCTTAATTGAGTTTCTTTCACTAGTGGTTAATTCGAGTAGGGTGAGATAGGAGGACCAATCAGAAAAACCACTAGAATAGGCCAGGTGCAGAGTCAGCTGTAGAAAGCAAGGCAGTAGGAAAAGAAACAAAGAACACAATAACAGAATTGGAAGACAGCAAAGGGAGTAGAGACCCGGGATTTGGTGACTGATGACTAAGACTAAGGAGAAGACAGTTCATAGAATTAGCCCTGGGGTTTTTTCTTAATTACCACATTAGTGCCACTCACTAACACAGAAGAGTAATAGGAAGGCTTGGGAATGAGGAGAATGAGTTTGACTGTGGACGGGTTGAACTGAGTCCTGTGGGGATGTGCAGTGGGCATCTGAATAATGATTTTAGGAGTCAGAAGAAAAACCAAAGTGTGCCTATGATTAGAAGCAACAAATGTGGCTTAAAGATTCCTCCAGCTCATCAGACTAATGAATGTTAGAGAACTGAACACCCAAGTGGGAATAACCCCAAATACCTGCTTTCTCGGAGAAGTTATAATTTGTACTTTGAGTGTTAAAATTCTTGTTCCTGTAGAACTGTTAGGTGCATTGCTAAATTCTAAACATCTTCAGATTCTAGGCACTGAGTGATACCTGTCATCCTTTGTCAATGGGACAACTGCAAATGCCCAAGCACAGCTTCAAACATTCCCTTGAGGGACTATGTCACCTTCCACATATGATGCAAGTCTCCGACTGGTGTCTGGATCCATGTGTTAGCAAATGCGCGGCCATCTACTACTGTTATATTTACAGACATATGGATAAAATAAATGGCTATCTGAAACATACAATGAATGTATGTTCTCTGAAGGATCTGAAATGCTTCTACATGGTGCTACCCATGCAGCCTGACTGACTAGATTCCCCTCCCTGTCTCTCTGTTCTCATCATCAGGAATATTGGAGTTATGAGTGTAAGCCACCATGGCCAGTTGTACCCATCTGCTCCAATAATATCGGAACTCCTGTCTACTTAGACCAGTGCTTGGGAGGTCTCTCTATAATGGCCACCTTCTTACCTTATGCCACTTGAAATGCATCGTTTGTGAGTGCAGACATGACCATGTGTGACTGACAACACACAATGAACTACCCCTTAAAAAAAAAAGAGTCTGATTTTCTGCCCTTTCTAAGATTCTTAACTGATTGAATATCAAAGTTAACCAATATAACTGTGTACTTAGAAAGTAAACTTCTAGTAACATAAAATCACACTTATCTACAAATGACCAGGTCTCCATGTCCCACAAGTGGGAATTACATGCAATGTAGCCTCTAACTATGATGAAGAAATAGAAGATGTGCCTGAATTATTCTGTGATTGGCTCCTTAATTCAATGAGTAATGGATACCTCTCAGACTAATTTGAAAGCTTTCCGGTTTTTTTTCTTTCTTTCTTTTTTTTTTTTTTTTTTTTTTTTTGACAAGCTTGTTAATTTGCACAGTACCGTGAATTAACTTGTGTGTAAACATAGCAATGTGATAAATTAAATGTATTAAACAAAGTGTATTGAGTGTATTGAGTGTTTGCTACCTTATATACTTGCTATCAAGTGAAAAGTCTCTGGAAATTAGGTTGTCTTTATCCCTCAGTCAGAAACTGCAGGAGGCTAATTTTTCCTCTCATTTCCACAGCGGCAGTAAAAGCCTAGTTGCTGGAGACAGTGGAAAAAGGAAAAGCAGTGAGGGGCTGAGGGTGGAGAAAATGTCCCTGGCATTAACCTATCTACAGCAGCTAAAGGATTTTTTTTCAAACCTTTGTGCAAGGAGAGAGACGGCAATGAGAATCCTGTTGTCTAAAGCACTTGTTCGCAGCCTGACACCTAGTCAGCGTTGCGGGGCCTATTCATGGGACTTTCAAATTAAGTCATTTGTGATATAAGTAGTTTCCCGTGCTGCTTCATTACCTCAGAAACAGATGTCGGGATACCTCCTGTTATCACCTCCACAATGCTCCAGGCCTTCCTTCCGCCCCTCACCTGTGCCAGAGTACACTCCCCAGTATGGCGGGTACCCTGTACTGGGATGCAGTTGTGGTTGTCCCGTATTGTAAAGAGAAGACCTGGTACTTCCTCTGGACTTTGTTTCCAGCTCAGGCAGAGAGGATTCTGCCAGAAAAGCAAGTTTGCAGCTGACAGTGGGAAGGTTTGCCCGCTCTGTAGTCCATATGTCAACTGAAAAATCGCAAGGGGACTCCAACATAGGAATAAAAAGGTTTCTGATGACAGATAACAGTCCTCAAAGACTTGCGCTTGCTTTTTGCCCCAGCAGAACCCCCCCCCCCCGTCTCTATGCACCGGGGGGGCCCTTCATCGACTCAACTCTATTTGGAACAAGCTGACACTCAGTGCTACCCCACCAACAGGAAATAAATCTAAGCCAATGAAGTCTACAAAAGTATATCACATGGGTTAAAGGTAAGTCTCTTATCTGGTAAGTCTGTATTTCTAATTCTCTTTTACAAAATATTTAACAAAAGCTGATTAAAAAAGTGTCATTGTTGTGACTACTATTATCGTTACTACAGCAATATTATTGGTATTACATTTGAAAAATCTTTTTATTCTCGCACAATTTTAACTGTTCTAACTCCGAAGCTGCTATTCTTGTCTGCCACAGCGCCGCTGTATGTGGGTGGTTCTCAAGCTTCCACGTCCATCAGAACTACCTGGAGGCTCCTGTCCATCACCAACCACAGAAACCAGCTCAGGCTTTGCCTCAGTGTGTCCATTGTTGCTGTGATATAGGAGGGATTATTTTGGCCCATAGCCTCCAAGGGTTTTTCAGAGCTCACTATTTCTGGTCCATGTGCAGAACTTTGTGGAAACAGGAACACGGGGAAGAATCGAGCTGCTCACTTCTCAAGAGACACGAGTCAAGGAACAAGGGAGCCAAGGAAGGGCTCAGAAGAAGATATGTTCGTCAAGGACATGCCCCAGTGACCTAAATCCGCCAAGAAGGCCTACCACTCTTAGCTCTGTCAGATTGACAAAATTAAGCATCACGGTACAAGTGCACCTTAGAGGAAAGGAGATCCTGGTGTCCTGGTGTGGAGCGCAGCTTCCGTGTTACCTGTGTCGGTTTTCTGTTCTCGGAAGGTTGATGTCCTATATTTGTAAAAGACAAATAAAATAAACCAAGAAGACTAATGACTACCTAGCTCCTTGCTAAAGTCCCTGAAGGAATACATGTGCACTCAATAAGAAAATGTTATTTCATGCTTTTAGCTCAATAAGTCTATGTCTTTTGAGGAACTAAGAATTATATCATCCAACTCCACAGGAATAGGTACATAATTAAGGTAGAATATATCATTATAGCTTTTTAAAAGAAGATATGTGTATACACTCATGTGTCTTTTAGGATCACCATGAATAAACTTTGGAAGATATCAAAGTTTCATAGATTATGGTAGGTGGGCTCACTTTTTAAATATAACTGTTCAGGGAGGGGAAACACAGATGAGACCACTGGAAGTCCTCATCAGACTCCGGAATGTCACCCAACAGCACGCTAAATAAGAACACTCTTACTTTTTCTTCTTTGTATTAGCAATTACAGAACCCACAAATTATACAGAAACC
The DNA here is from genome assembly GCF_963924665.1 of Micromys minutus. Lineage (NCBI taxonomy): Eukaryota > Metazoa > Chordata > Mammalia > Rodentia > Muridae > Micromys > Micromys minutus. The sequence continues at coordinate 35,224,365 of NC_137961.1, read as the reverse complement.
TGGCTATGTGGAATGTTTGAAGGTTTTGTCAAACCATAAAAGCATGCACATGGAATTGTGAGAAACCTGTAAGTGCACAGAATTTCAGAATGAATACCCCCATGAACTTGCCCTAAGTTATGAAGTAGAAAAGACACACAACTGCATGCAAAGCCTTTCAGACCTCTCCACCCTCACAACCACTCCCAGCCATGATGTCTCTTGTGGGAACCCCTCTTCCAGCTTCCACCACAATTGATTCATTTTACTGATGTTGGTTTTATGTGTCTGTGATGGTGGGGATAAAACCCGAGCCTCTCACAGAGCCCCGCCCTGACAGGTATTGTAGGCCCTCATCTTACTTTAGAACAACTTTTGTACGTAGCACACATCACTCTAGACATCTCATAAACATCCCGTAGTCCGCTTATGAAATGCCTCAATGACGTGGATAAAGTGGTAGTGTACGGAATTCCACTGAATTGACTTTTCTATCCTTTGTACCATTAAAGGATATTACATTGTCCCCAGTCCGGGGGCATTACAAATCATGTTATGCACATGTGTCAGTACTGTCCCTCGTCATATCCTTACAGTCACAGAACATGCCCAGGTCTACGTTGGTGAATAATTTTTTTGCCTCGCACTGTGCACATGAGAGGGCTGTTCGTCCTTCTTAGCTCAAGATGTGGTCTTCACCTTCTTCTTACTTATCAGGCAGCTGTGTGTGGTACTTAGTCAATCAGTTCCACTCCTTGCCTTATGGACTAAATGCCCTTTAATATCTATTGTCAATGATTAAAGAACCTGCCCAAAAGAGGTTCTTTGGGAATCCTCTTTTGATTTGATCTGGCTTACCCGTTTTTCTTCTGATTTGTGTGACCCTTATTTGCTTTCAGAATTTTAAAATAGGTTCTGGATATGGATGGCATGTCAGTTATGTTCTGGAGCTATTCTATGCCTGCCTTTTCCTTTCTCTGTTGCTGATTTTTACAGGCAAGAAGTTAGTTCCAATGTTTATTCTCTTTGTATTTGGTAGGCTGCGTGCCCTATCAAAATCACCATTGCCTATCCCAGTCTACTTTAAGAAGTCTTTTCTGCTGTACTTCTTACTCTTTAGGCAGCAGCCCATTCACATTAACTTCAGCTTATAGTGTGAGGTAGGGGCTGATGTTTGGTATTTTGACTCTACTGGGAATATACAACTAATTTTTAAGGGAGTTTTTTTCTTGACCAAACCATGAAAGCTCATTTGTGAAGAACTGTGTATGGGTCATGTGTGCATGCATACATGTGTGTGTGTGTGTGTGTGTGTGTGTGTGTCTGTGTGTGTGTGTTCGTTCTATTTAACTCTCCTTCTTAAGAAGGATATTGCATTAATGACTCTGATTTATTGAAAGTGAGTTATTTTATCATTGTTGGGGTGTTTTGTTATTTTGTTTGTTTGCTTGTTTTTTTGAAACTGTGTAGCCCTGGTTGTCCTGGAACCCACAGAGATCTTCCTGCCTTTGCTACCCATCAAAGCATGATGGCATACTATAAGTTTGACATTAGCAGGCATAAGTTCTTTCAATTGTCTTTCTTCTCTATTATCATTGGCTAACCCTTTTGTTTCCAGATACATTGTAACTGTATGTATGAGGACAAATGTTTATAGATATTGTTAAGATTTAATAAATTAGTGGTTGTAGAGTCTCCTCCAACTATGATTTCACTAGCAGTTTCTTGTACCAGGCATGGTTCCCATCTTGTTGAACGAATCTTAAGTCCAATTACAGAGCGGTTGGTTGCCACTAAAATATGTGTACCATGACTGCACTTGTAGGGTTATCACGCCACTCTAGTCCTTGTTGTGGTTCATAAGTGTCATAGCTGGGTAGAACTGTTAGTTGCTTATCTCCTTTGAAAGGTTGTATGGGGACTTCTTTTACAATGAAAGCTAGTCCTTAGGGAGGGGACATTCATGTCAATTCTAGCTCAGGTGTTTCTGGGACTTTTTTCGAAGGTATATGGTGTCTTCAGCAATAAGGATCCACCTTGCCCCACTTGGGGGTAATAAACTGTAACAGCAATAGGCTGTATGTGTTAAGAGTCTCTTGGATAGCCCTGCCTTCTCCTAATTAGTAGTCAGGCTTATGTTAGACGATGTTTAGCTCTTGAAAAGAGCACCATCGGCCCAGGTGAGAAGTTTAGTAAAACTATACATGCATATTTACATAATGAATTACATGTGTTTATTATTTTTTTAGGTGAATAGTTAAGACTGATCCATTGTGGCACATTTGGACCACTGTATTGCTTTTTCTACTTCCTTCCTTCTCCCTTATTTATGACACACTCCTTCCCTCCAGAGCCCCTTTTCCATTTCTCTGTAATAATTGTGCCCTGGGAGTTCCCTTCACCCTCCTCCCCTTCTTCCTTTACCTCCCTGCCCCTCTCTGAAAAGCCCTCTCTTGATAATCATGCTACAATCAATCCACAGACCCAGAAAGGCTAAGTAACCAGGAAAGTTTGGGGTGGGAAGAATGCCAGACTCTCTCTGGGAAGGAAAAATAAAATAGGTCTCATTTGTAGTGGCTATTCCTGGCTGTCAACTTAACTCTACCTGGAATGAACCACAATCCAGAACTGGAAGGCTCACCTGTGATCCTGATCTCGAGGCTGGGGGATACAAGTTTCTGACCTGGATCTTGGCATGGAGATCTTGAGACATGGTGGCTATGAAACCCAGGACACTAAGGAAAGGAGACTCTGAGTTCAAGGTCATCTGGGACAAAGTAAGTCCCAGATCCAGGCAGTACACACCTTTAATCTGGGACACACCCTCTGTTGGACAGAAGGAAGGACATTGGAAGGAACCCCCCCCCCTTCACCTGCTTGCCTTGTGGGACTGACCATCTGCTAGATCCTTGGACTTCCATTCACAGCTGCTGCTGACCATTGTTGGGGAGTTGGACAACAGACTATAAGTCACCAACAAATTCCCTTACTATATAGAGACTACCCGTAAGTTCTGTGACTCTAGAGAACCCTGACTAATACATCATTCTATTGTGGGAACAGTGTGGGTCTGACCTAGGCCCTCTCCATACATGCCTGGTTGTGTAGTTGGGTGTTCTTTGAGAATCCTAACAGTATTGGCGACTTTTGGAATCCTTTTCCTCCTGCTGGGTTGCCTTGTATGGGGAGAGGTGCCTACTCTACTGTAACTTGGTATGCCATGTGTGGCTGATATCCCTGGGATGCCTGACCTTTTTCTGAAGGGAAGTGGATGAGGAGTGGATCTGGAGAAAGGGTGGGTATCAGGAGGGATTTGGAGGGGAGGGGGGAGGAGAGACAGCCATCAGAACATAATATATGAGAGAAGAACACACTTTTTATAAAAGAGCTTCCCTTTGTCCTTTCCTGGACCAGATCACTTGTACTCTAAATCTCTACTCTTCCCTGCCTGTCCACATCCTGGCAATGGTCCCATCTCACCTTCCATGGGCTATGTGCTCACATTTCAAGAGTTAAAGCTAGGAGATAAAGATTGGGTACCATCTGCCTTTCGGGATAACCTCCCTCAACATGACCTTCTCTGTCTCCATCCATTTTCTGTAAAGCTCATGGTTTTGGTTTCCTTACTGCCAAACAGGATTCCATCATGTATGTATTCCAAGTTCCCATTATCCCTTCATCCACTAAGAGGCATTTACATAGTTTCTATTTCCTAGCTATTGTGAATAGAATGGAAATGAGCAAGCGTTCCTGGAGTAGGATGCTGAGTCCCTTGGGCATATGCCAAGAAGTGGAATCGCTGGGTCATATGGTAGATTTATTTTTACCTTTCTGAGAATTCTCCACACTGATTTCCATAGTGGCGGCAGTAGTTTGCAGTTTGCAATCCCTCCAGCAGTGAATGGGGGTTTCCTTTTCCAACCCCTTCAACATTTACTGTTAGTCGTTCTAGTGATCTTTGACATTCTAAACTGTCGTAAGATGAAGTTTCCAAACTTTTTATTTGTGTTTCCACAATTGCTAGAGATGATAAACATTCTTTTAAATATTTCTTAGCCATTCTCCTCCTCCTCTTTCTTCTCCTTCTTCAGTCATCTGGTTGTTGTTTTGACTTGAGGCTTTTTCTACAGTCCGGATATGACTCTTCTGTCCGATGTACAACTGACACAGGTCCTCTCCTGCTCTGTAGGCTGCCTCTCCACCCGGGTGATGCTTTCTCTTGCTGTGCAGAGACTCCATTTCTTGAGTCCCATTTGTTAATGGTTGGTTTGAGCGCCTGCACTGTCAGTGCTACGTTCAGAAAGTCTTTTCGTGTGTGTCAATGCGTTCAAGATTATTTCCATTTTCTCTTCTATCACATTCAGAGTCTCTGGCCTGAGGTTAAGGCCCTGGATCCATTTGGAGCCGAACTTTGTGTTGAGTGATAAGTATAAATCTGTTTATATTTTTCTACATTAAGACATCCCATTTGTTGAAGATATCGTCTTTTCTCCAGTGTGTATTTCTGGTTTCCTTACCAAAAATTAGGAGTCCATAGGTGCATGAACTCATTTCTGGGTCTTTAATTAAATGCTATTGATCAACATATCTGTTTGTATGCTAACATCACTGTTTTTGTTTGTTGGTTTGTTTTTACTGTTGCTCTGTAATATGATGAGAAATCTGAGGCTGTGTGGCTTTAAACTATCCTGTAGTTTTTTTTATTTGATAGTTTGTTTCATTTGGTTTTAGTTTTGCCACTCAATATCAAGTTGAGTATTGGGATTTCTTAATTTACATAAAGAATTGTGCTGAAATTTTGATGAAAATTGACTTGAATCTATAGACTGCTTTAGATAAGATTGTCATTCTGACTGGAGTAAGACAGAATGAGACATCTTTCCATTTTCTAGTGTTTTTTTTCAATTTAGTTCATCAAAGTGTTTAAGTTTTTATTATACAAGTCTTTTACTTGTATAGTTAGAGGTATTTCAATTTAGTTTTTGAAGCTATTGTGAAGGGTATCGCTTCTCTGTCATTTATGTATAGAAAGGTTATGTGTGTGTGTGTGTGTGTGTGTGTGTGTGTGTGTGTGTGTGTGTGTGTGTCTGTGTCTGTGTGTGTGAGAGAGGGGGGGGAGAGTTTTGTATGCTGCTACATTGCTGAAATTGGTTAGGAACTTTAGAAATTCCCTGCTGGAGTCTTTGGGGGTATTTTATGGATAAAATAATATCACCTGCACATAAGGAACCTGCACATAAGGAACCTTCACATAAGGAACCTGCACATAAGGAACCTTCACATAAGGATCTTTCACATAAGGAACCTGCACATAAGGAGCCTGCACATAAGGAGCCTGCACATAAGGAACCTGCACGTAAGGAACCTGCACATAAGAAACCTGCACATAAGGAGCCTGCACATAAGGAACCTGCACATAAGGAACCTGCACGTAAGGAGCCTGCACATAAGAAACCTGCACATAAGGAGCCTGCACATAAGGAACCTGCACATAAGGAACCTGCACATAAGGAACCTGCACATAAGGAGCCTTCACATAAGGAACCTGTACATAAGGAACCTGCACATAAGGAACCTGCACATAAGGAACCTGCACATAAGGAGCCTGCACATAAGGAACCTGCACATAAGGAACCTGCACATAAGGAGCCTGCACATAAGGATACTTTTACTCCTTCCTTTTCTATGTGTATCCTCCGTCCCTTGATTTCCTTTAGTTATTTTATTGCTCCAGCTAAGATTATAAGCACTATATGGAATAGGTGTGGAGAGAGTGGACATCCTGTCTCCTTCCTGATTTTAGTGATAAACGATTGTCATTGCTCTGTTTAGAATAATGTTGGTTGTGCACTTGCCGTAAATTGCCTTTACTGTGTTCAGCTATGTCCATTATATTCTAGGTCTCTCTAGAACTTTTATCATGAAGCTATGGGAGATTTTATCAATGACCTTTTCCATATCTAATGAGAGATCATGTTGGTTTTGTCTTTCAGTCTACGTGGTGACTTCTGTTTATTGATTTAAAGATGTAGAGCCATCTCTGCATCTCTGAAATGAAATCAATGTGATCATGGTGGATAAAGTTTTTGATATGTTCTTCAATTTGGTTTGTAAGTATTTTATTGAGAAGTTTTGTACCTATATTCATAAGGGATATTGGTTTGTTATTTTCTGGGTTTTCTGAGGGGGTAAGGGAGTCTTTGTGGTGTTTTGGTATCAGGATAAAGGAGTTTCCCATAAAAACTGTGGGAAACATTTCTTTGGTTTCTATTTTGAGGATATTTTGAGGAGTACTTGTGTTACTGTAATTCTTTAAAGGTCTGGTAGAATTCTCCATGAGTCCATCTGACCCGGGTTCTTAAGGGGAGGAATTTTAATCACTGCTTTGTTTCACTAAGATTAGTGAAATTGTTTATTTCAGCTTGATTTAAGAAATTCATCTATTTCCAGTTTGGTGGAATGCAGATTTTTGAAATATGTCCGTACTCTTCTCTAAATGTACTTGGTGCCTGCGGGAGTCTCGTCCCTTTCATCTCTAATTTTATTAAATTGAATCTTCTCTGCATGTATGTTGGTTAATTTATATGAAGGTTTATCAATCTTGTTCATTTTCTCAAAAACTCTTTCTTTCATTGATTCTTTGCATTTTTTCTACTTCATTTATTTCATCCCTGAATTTGATTATTGCTTCCACTCTACATTTTTAAATACTACTTATTTTAGTTTGTGTAAAGCTTCCATTAAGTATGTGAAAAGTATCTACCATTAATATGAGATTTCTCCATTTTTTGTAGGTACTCAGTGCTATGAATTTGCCTCTTGGAAGTGCCTTTATTGTTTCCCATATTAATGTTTTCATTTTTATCCAACCCTAAAATTTAACTTTGATTTTATTAAATTTAACTAAATAAAATCTTAATTTGCTTATTGATTTGTCTTGACCCAGTTATCACTCAGTAGTGGGTTGCTCAGATCCTAGGATTTCATACACATTCTGCCATTTCTGTGTTGTTGACATTCAGATGTAATCTATAGTTGTCAGATGAGATGCAAAGTGTTATTTCAATATTTTTGTGTCTTGACTTGTGTCCTAATAAGTGGTCAATTTTGGAAAATGTTCTGTGAGCTTTTGAGAAGAAGGTATATTTGTCAATGTTTGGGCGGGATGGTCTGTTAGGTCCATTTGCTTTATGATGATAATTAACTCTAGAGCTTGTCTGTTTAGATTTTGTCTGGATAACCTCTCTATTGTCAAGAGTGGAGGACTGAAGCCACTTAACACCATCACTATGTCCGGATCAATATGTAACTTTAGCTATAGTAGAATTTCTTTTATGAACTTGGGTGCCCTTGTTTTTGGTGCATAAATATTAGAACTATTCCTTCTTGGTCGATCTTTTCACTTTTTAATGAGTCTGTAGTGTTCTTTCCTATCTCTTATGATAATTTTCATCTGAAGTCTGTTTTGTCAGATATTAAAATAACTATGCACCTGCTTATTTCTTGGTTCCATTTACTTTGAATACTTTTCCCATCCTTTTAGCCTAAATTGATGTCTATTCATGGTGAGATGTGTTTCTCAGGTGCAAAAGAAATATCAATCCTGTTTTCTAATCTGTGAGTCTAAGTCTTTTTACTAGAAAATTTAAGTTATTAATATTAAGAGTTACAAATGGGGTTAAAGAAATGGCTCAGCAGTTAAGAGCACTGACGGCTCTTCCACAGGTCCTGAGTTCAATTCCCAGCAACCACATGGTGGCTCACAGCCATCTGTAGTGAGATCTGATGCTCTCTTATGGTATGTCTAAAGACAGCTACAGTGTACTTACATATAATAAACAAATCTTTTTAAAAAGAGTTATTAATGAGCACTGTTTATTAATCCCTGTTACTTTTTTGGTGTTGTGATATTTTTTTCCCTTTATTTGACTGACTGTTCTGACATTATTTTCTCCTCTTGAGGAGAGATAATCTCTTCAGACTGAAGTTTTCCTTGTAAGCCTTTTGTAGTTCTGGGTTGGCAGACAGAAACTAGTTACATTTGTCTTTACCATGACATTGTTTTTTTGTTTGTTTATTTGTTTGTTTTTCTACTGATGGTGATTGATAGTTTTTCTGGGTATAGTAGTCTATGCTGACATCTGTAGTCTCTTGGATGCTGTAGTACATCCAATAGGCCCACTGGCTTTTAGAGCCTCCACTGGGTGTTACTCTACTGGGCCTGAGTTTATATGTGACTGGGCCTCTTGTTGACAGAAATCCTTTTGTCTTATTTGGGTGGAATGGTCTGTTAGGTCTATTTGATTTATGATGTTAATTAACTCCAGTGCTTCTCTGTTTTTCTTGATTTTGTTGAACTTATTTTCTGTGCTTTTAACCTAGGGTTTTTTTTCTACTTTTTCTGTAACTTTATTCATAGATTTTTGTCTTTTCATGATGCTCCAAACTTCCTGGATGTTTTGTGCCTGCTTTTTGTTTTTGTTTGTTTTTAGAATGAACATTTTCTATGACTTATCCATTTCTTTTACTTTGTCTTTGAGACCTGAAATCTGTTTCGTGTCCTTTAATCTTCTGTTGAGGCTTTATTCTCTGAAGATTTTGTTTGACATTCTGAGTCCTTCATTTCCAGATTTATTTCAGTTTGAGTTTTCTGTAGTGATGCTGTTCTTTGTTAAATTCTTCTTTAATATCTTGAATTGTTTTCCTTACTTCATTCAGCTGTTTATGTTTTCTTGGTCCTCATTAAGGCAGTGATTGATACCCTCCTTAAGATCTTTTAACATATTAATTGATATTTTGAGGTTCTTGTCTGGTAGTTTGGCAACAGGGGTCCTGGTTTCTGGAGCAGGCATATTGCTGCTGTTTGTTTTGGGGTCTAGGCATCTGGAGGTAAGATGTTTGAGGTGTTTCTGGGTGAAGATATCTGGTCTCATCTATTAGGTAAGTGTCTGTTCTTTGTTCAACGTTGCCCACTTGGATCCTATTGTAATGTGATGGGTGTGTGATCCCTGGCAGAGATTTATCTGTAGGTCTGCAGGGAACCACAAAGGAATGGGGATAAACTAGGAGAAACTGCTGAAATGGATATATGAGAACAAGCTGAGAGACCTTGGGTCCAAACCAAGAGACTAAGTCCTTAGGGGTTAGAGGTAGGTTAGAAGGAGAGGCTCCTGTGGGCAGGCTGAACTGAGAACAGGAAGAAGATGAATGTCCCCTACCTGAGCCCCAGCCTACTGTGATGGCTATGTTGATCCATTCTACTGGTAAGGCTCCCCTGGGCAGGCTATGGAGGTTTCTGAGGTTTCAAATTCCATCTTCCCTTCAGTGAATGTTCTTCTTAGTGTTTCCATCTCTTTATTGGGTTCTAGTTTTAAATCCTGAACTGCTCAGCTATACATTTGTATTTTCTTGGCCACCATTCATGCATTTCCCTGGTATCCTCTTGATGTTCAATAAAGTGTTGGTTTGTGTCTCCTTTAAACACTTTGAACTCTCTGATAAAGTCCATAGTATTTCTTTAAATTCTGCGTCCTGGGTTTCACCTAGGTAATTCTCATTAGAGAACATGTCCGTTGAAATAGTGGGAAACATGCTGTCTTGACCCTTCTTTGTTTGTGTGGTGACTTGGATATGCAGGTTTCTTTCTTTGGTTGTATGTCTTATGTGAAACCTGGCCTCCCTTAAATTGGCCCATACAGGAGCTGGAATACCAGAGGTAGGCCAGGTAAAGCTGACCTATTCATCTGGCTATTTAACTGAACGAGGCAATGGTGACTCTCATACCATGGGGCTGGGGCTAAGTCTGTGGTTGTGAAGATGGCAGAAGATGGAAGAGGGAGATGCAGGCAAAAGCTGTTTTCAGTCAGAGAAGGCTGAGAATATATGGTTGAGCCATTATCTGAATATGCTATGGTATTTTAATAGCGTATACTGGGAGCCGCTCTGGATTTGCTTTCCTGGAGAAAAGGCTTTCTGCTTTAAATGAGAGGACAAAGGCTTATTATCAGCAGACCATTCTCAGCCTTAATTTGGTGCCTCTCTTGCCCTGCACACTGTAGAGTCACCCGCTGATCCTGGCATGCTCCAGTCTGTCACCCTGAGAGTCTAAAGTCTCAACAAGTATACCCACTCGGTATTTACGGTCCAAGTGCAGCCATGATTCTGAGCAAACACTTAGTAACTGTCAGGCTATGTCACTGGTTTGGAACATTTAAACACTATTTTTTTTTTTTTTTTTTTTGGTTTGTTTTTCTATTTGTGCAAGAGAGTAGTTCAAAGTGACTGGAAGGAAGGCCACAGAGCAAAAGCACAGGAACAAAGAAAATCTGAAGAAAAGGGAAGAGGAATAAAAAGTCACCAGGAATCTGCTAGAAGAGGGAACACAGGCAGCTCTCCTAAGCCTGATCATTTCCCTGTAACTGGCATCCGTGAGAAAGCCCTGGATGGGAAGCATATAATGATTTCCTGGTCCCCTTCCATTTCCCATGCTGAAATCACTCACATTGGAGAACGCTGTTCTCAGTCATTCCCCTAAAGCCCATGGGAAACAAGCTAGATAGTGTCATGTTCATTATGTGATGGAAAGAAAAGGCAGGTTTCTGACTAACATCTCTACTCTAAGGCAGCCATCACACAGGTGGGTCTGGGACTGAACACAGAACACAAGATTCTCACGTACTGTGCCTCTCCAGCCTTGTCCGTCCATCCTGTGGCTTGTGACCAGTGTGCCCTGCTGAATAATGCTTTCAAACTCTCCGAGGCTTGACAGCTAGGCTGAGATGAGCTTCCACGCCCTTGGAGTCTAACAACAGGGTACCCTTCGGATTGGCTTACATGGATCATCAATTTCCCCTCTTCTTGACAGGAAATACACACAGGTCTACTAAATTGGATGTGGTGGTAGTGTGTGGTAAAATGTGGGTATCATGCAATCAAATAAGACGAGAGGAAGTGTGCCTGGTAAACTGAAGAATCTCCAGATAAGAAACAGAAATAGCACAGAGATGGAGCTGCCAGTAGGGCTGTGTGTGCAGAAGCACAAAACTGCCACGGTCTCCCCAGAACTCGGACATACTCAAAGCAGCCAAGGTGTGAAGATGCTAAAGCAACTTTTTAAACTTAATTACAGCTAACATTTTCTTCTTGCTTTATATCCTCTGTGAATGAGAGTCAGTGCACCCTTTAAACTTCAGGAGGAAATTCATGATTAAGACCTAGAGGAGAAATGTTCAGTATTGGTATATTCTAGTTTACCACAGTGGGGACAGTGTGCACCAAGAACAGTGGGAATGGTGTTGTAGAGCTCCCCCTCCCCCATCACAGGCCCATCACTCCCCCAGAGCTCTTCCTGTGGAAATCCCACAAGGGTTCAGTCTAGGGAACCTGTCCTGTGAGCTCTGAGCTTGATCATCCTTAACCTACTACAAAGAGAGTCTCTCAAGCAGCCAGCACAGAGCGCAAGGTCTTGGCCTCCAAATCTGGCTGAACTCCTTTGCCTGGAATTTCCATCCACACACCCCTCCTTCCCCATCCATTCAATTTCTCAGACATCGTGCGGTTGAGCTCTTTCCCAACATTGTCAACAGAGATTTCTTCTGCCTTTCCTAAAGAAAACATTTAAAATCCTGTAGAAGGACACTGAGTGACTTAGATATATCTGTGCCCATGGGACAGACTGGTAGCTTTGTAGGTCTTACCAGGATGGTGTACTGGAAGTATACTGCCAAAAGAATTCTTTAAAAGAATCTTTTAACAGAACATTTCCAGAAGAAAGATATGATTTGCCTAAAACCAAGTGTCTTCCTATATCTGTTAGTTTCCCTTCTGCTTGAAGTACAACCATCATTTACATGCATGGGTCATGTATATTCTCAGATTGTATGTATAGACACAGGTCATGTACATGCACGAGTCACACACACACACACAGGTCACATCCATGCACAGGTCATGTTGACTTTCTCAATCTTTATATCATCTATAAAGTAAGAGATTGAGTTGAATAATCTTTGCGGAACTTTTGACGTCTGAAATTTCATGTTTCTCATTTCTTCCTCTGAAGTCTTTCCTGAGTGCCATATATTATCTTCCCTTCCTTTCAATCCACTCGGTATTGCTATCAGAGATTTTGTGGCTGCTGTAAGGATCAGCGTTGGCATGTGCTTGGCAATTACCTCAAGCTGACCACCATGTTAGCTAAGATATTGAGGGTCTCAGATTTGTGTGGTTTCTAAAACAGCACAACAATTTGTTGTGGAGTTGAGACAAAGTGTTCACTTGGGAAAGCAATGGAGGCAATATGAGTCATCAAATGACCAAGATGAATTTATGTCATAAAACTGCCACTGAAAAAAGGAAGAAAGAAACAAAACTCTTGGAGTCACCACCTAAGAAGCAATTTGAGTCAGAATCTTTCTCAAATTATTATTACAGTGGGACCTAAGAGAAATTTCATCTCAACCATGAAAAAGTGAAGTCGGACCAGCTATGAGCTGAACAGGTGTATTGCATATAAAGAAGAATTATGAAAGCTACTAAGAAGCCTTCCTGGGAAGCTCACACCAGATTGTAAGAAAGAAGAAAAGGTATCCAAAAAAAGAGCCATTACAAATGTGCTACACTAAGTTTTGTCTGAAGCATTTACAAAAGGTTGCACAGAAATGGATTCTTTTGACTTCATGTCAGCAGTTTCTGCTAATAATATTTTATAGTTGTTACAGAGTAACTCAGATGCTATTGAACAAATCTGATAGGACTCCATTTCAGAAAAAGAATAAAAGCTTCTTAATGCAGCAAGGTTGCCCTGCAGGGAGCAGATCCTGGAGCAGGTGCAGCCTTTTCTGAATGGAGCATCCGAACTGGAGACTCCCCAAGCTGGGTCCAGGAACCAACAGGCTCAGGCAGAGAAAGCAGGCGGAAAGGCGAGAATAGAAAACAGCCTGTGGGGACTGCAGGCAACGGATGAAGTCAGGACTGGGTGACAAGTGCTCTGAGAATCCACCAGAAGAACAGAGTAAAACAGCCACCAAATACACAACAAAACCAAACCTGACCAAAGAGCAGAGACATGAAGTGTAAGGCAGAAAGAACTCATTGAGTGAGATCAATGAAAAGAAACGCACACTCAGGAGGCTCATTGAACAACAACGTGCCTAAATGTTTAATCCTATGGGAAAGCTTTCTGTTGGTTACCTGTCTAACCACTGAGAGGAAAAGCTTTACGGAGCAGCTTGAGGAAGGAGTTCTGCTCACAGTTTCATGGTACATCATGGCAGAAACGTCATGGTGGCTGGAACAAATCTGAGACCCTCAATATCTTAGCTAACATGGTGGTCAGCTTGAGATAATTGCCAAGTACTTATTTAATAATTAAGTAAGTAAGTAAGTAAGTTATGATTAATTCAATAATTAATTAATTAATTTAATAATAACTCAAATTAATAATAATTTTTAAAATCTCACTGAATTTTAAAATAAATTCTAACCAGATGAATTTCTCAAAAAAAAAAAAATCACTGAAAGTAATACTGAAGTGTGTATGTGAAGTGTGTGTGTGTGTGTGTGTGTGTGTGTGTGTGTGTTAAGGTGACTCATAAACAATTACAGCAAAAGAATGAGATGGTTCGGAATTACTGAAAGTGAAGACTTTAACACCACACACACCAGTGTGTGTGTGTGTGTGTGTGTGTGTGTGTGTGTGTGTGTTCAATTGTTTTATATCAGACTGACCCAAAATAAAGATAGGACCAGTGTATGGTGAAAAGAACCCCCTATCAATGAATCAGAACTTATAAAACAAGACATTTTTGAAAACAAAAATGTGTCAGAAACAATTATAATTCTGGAAGCTTATGTGGGCCACCTTTGTCTCTGCTGTGTGAAGCTAAGCAAGACAAGGGTGGTAAGGGTTAGGTTGTTTATATGCCTGACTTCGGCATATAGCATCTGCTCTATGCAATATGCCTTTTTACTTTTTGATTTTAACTCACCATCATATATCTCACACAGCTGAATATACGCTATGATGTGTCTAACAGATTAACATTATCTAATGACTGAATTGAGATAATTAACAATTCCCTACTTCATATTCTTGTGTATGCGTGATGTAGTCCTCACATTCAGTAACTCTGAAACATGTCAGTCTTCTGTTGTGATTGTGAGTGAATCGCTTGACCCAAAAACAAATCAAATAAAACTTCTGACTCAAAAAGTAGACCTGTGTACCCTGGGATCTCTGAGTGTCAGATGTGTCCCTGGGTGTGCATTAGAGACCCCAGGCCCTCGGAGTAAGCAGGTCCTGAACAGAGGACTGCAGAGAGAACATCTCCTGCCTCCGGCTTACCTTACCACTAAGCTGTGCTTCTCAACTGGACGAGTGACTCATATTGTTCTGATTAGACATCTTAGGATGCTCTTACTTTGCCTCTCTGGAATGACTACCCCTGGCCTTAATAAACCTCTTCCCTGACTTACCACTGGACTTGCTGCCTCTCAACCCCATCTGCATCTTCCATGAGGCCTTACACTGTATCCAGTGACCAAGGGAAAGGCACAACTCTCCACAACCTGGGCATGTATCTTAATGTCTTAAGTAACTGCTGAGCCAAAATTGAGGTGCCACCTTTCAGAACTTGGGGATCAGGATGTTCTCGGCACACCAAATATTAAAGAGATGTTTTTTCTATTTTCTTTATTTTCCATTTAAATGTGGGTGTTTTGATGGAACACACTTTAACAGTGTGATTTGGACTCATTTGATTGTCTGACACATGTCAACAGTGGCCCTGCCTCAGCCATGTGCCTTAAGAAGCAACCGGATCTTTGCAGTGGGCTACAGGGATGACCTGGTTGTCACTGGGACTGAGTCCTGCCTCACCGTACCCCTCTCCTGCGCCTATCCCTCCGCAGATGGATGTTTTAGCTGCTCATAACATTGAGCTAACAATATCCAAGGATAGCAGGTCAGATAGCAGAAGTACAGTCCAGCTGTGGCTTCCTGAGTTAGAGGCTGTGTCAGCCAAACAGCCCCACTCTGGACATTTGGGGCACGGGGGAAGCAGCATTTGGGGCTGGACGAGTCTGATAACCGAGAAAACCGGCTGTGGGCTGTGACCACCCGCTGACAAGCATAACAGGCCTGTAATGAAAATCTGTGGGTGCAGCGACCCGCAAGTTTCAAATGAGGAGTTTCAAAATCAAAATCCGCCTGACTCGTATACACTCCACCGACCGCAAGAATCTCAGCATCAGACAGGGCCAGGTTTTCCCGTGCACTTTCAAATGAGAAAACGTTTCTGCTTCTGTGATATCTGGTGTTGCCAGGCTTCCCTCGAGTCTGCTGAACCTGGGCTGCTAGTATGATTGTCACGGTGATCACGGCCACAGCGAGTGGCCCCTGAATCCCCGAAGCTCCCTACACCGAAAAAGTTCAGATGGCCTCAACCAAGTTCCATTTTAGCTCCACACTGCTGAGCTGACTGGGAACCAGGCTTTGGGGTGACTGTGAGATCACAGAACCAGAAATTCTGACACCAGTCTTTAACTATGCTCAGTTGTTCAGTTGCGTCTAACCCATGGGAAGAACAACATTAACCAGCCAGAGCCCCCAGAGCTCCCCGGGACTAAACCACCAACCAATGAGCACACATGGGGGGCCCATAGCTTCAGCTGCGTATGCAGCAGAGGATGCGTTGTCATTGTCGGGCATTAAAGGGAAGCCAGACCCTTGGTCCTGTGGAGCCTCGATGCCCCAGTGTAGGGGGATGCTAGGACACTGGAGCAGGAGTGGATGGCTAGGAGAGTACCCTCATAGAAGGGGAAGGGGATGAGATGGAGGCTTTGCAGAGGGGAAAGTGAGAGGGGGGATGACATTTGAAATGTAGATAAATAAAGTAGCCGGTAAAAAAAAATAAAGTGTACTGTTTTGTAAAGGAAAAAGAAAAGAGAAAAAAAGACAGAGCTGCACATCTGCCACATTATGTGGGGGAGGGGTGGGGAAGGGGTGGGGGAGGGTGGGGAGGTGGGGAAGAGATGGGGAGGGTGGGGAAGGGGTGGGGGAGGGTGGGGGAGGGTTGGGGAGGGTGGTGGAGGGTGGGGAAGGGTGGGGAAAGGGTGGGGAGGGTGGGGAAGGGGTGGGGAGGGGTGGGGAAGGGGTGGGGAAAGGGTGGGGAGGGTGGGGAAGGGGTGGTTGGGGAGGGTGGGAAAGGGGTGGGGAAGAGATGGGGAGGGTGGGGAAGGGTGGGGAAGGGGTGGGGAAGGGTGGGGAAGGGGTGGGGGAGGGTGGGGAAGGGGTGGTTGAGGAGGGTGGGGAAGGGGTGGGGAGGGGTGGGGAAGGGGTTGGGAGGGGTGGGGAAGGGGTGGGGAGGGTGGGCTAGAAGTGGGGGAGCTCCAGTCTTTGTAAGTTCTTGGTTGGTGGTTCAGCCTCTGGGTCCCCCAAGGATACAGGTTAGTTGAGTTTGTTGGTCTTTATCAGTAAACTAAAAATATCATTGAGCTTCCTCTCATCGAGAGAAAAGAAAAAATTAATCCCCACAGAATATGCTTGAATTGAGAACAAAACATAAAAATAAAGTTATTTGCTCACAAATGTGCTTCATCTTCATTGAAGCATGTATCTATATTTTGTTCCTTTTGTTGCAAAATAGTATCTAATTTTATGGCTATAGCATAGTTTGCTATACATTTGCCAATCAGTAAAAATTTAGGTTCCTTTCAGTTTGGGCTATTATAATGAGGCTATGAATATTC
The DNA here is from genome assembly GCF_963924665.1 of Micromys minutus. Lineage (NCBI taxonomy): Eukaryota > Metazoa > Chordata > Mammalia > Rodentia > Muridae > Micromys > Micromys minutus. The sequence continues at coordinate 35,207,637 of NC_137961.1, read as the reverse complement.
ATTTATAAATTTTATGTAGACAACTATTTTGATTGTCAGTTGACCACAAATACATGACTTAGGTTTTAGAGTATCGGGTTTCTTTAACCACTCTCAAATTTTCAACTTAATAGTTGTGGAACAGAGTGGATCACTAGGAACTGCACACCCAGAAGACCCCACTGGTGATGTGTCTTCACTGCACAAGCAGAGAAGCAGAACCGGTAATGGGTACTCACTAAAACGTTTAGCAGGGGAATTTGGATCACATGATTGAAGAGGCTGTGAGCGGAGCGAGACTCCAGAGGCTGCAGCTCTGGAAGGACCTGAGTATGAGCCACAGCTGCTGTCCAAAATGAAGAGCTCCTCTGCTTATGACCAAGGTCTTGGGGCCTAACTATATGGTCGTCTAGTAGATTCAGCCAAGTCTCCCAACACTGTCCTCAACAATCTCTCTAGTCTCTTAAACTTGTCCCCGAAATATCTTACCTTCCCATGTGAGAAGGTTTCAAGTCTCTCTGTTTATCTTCACATCTCTTGCGGCCATTTTTGTCTTCTGGGTTCTCTAGTAACCGCCACTGCACCCGCCTTCTCCAGTTGGTTGGCCTACAGGGCTTAAAATATCAAGCTAGGATCAGTGATTGCTAAGTGTAGCAGTCTGCTCTGTCAATCACACGCACACACACACACACACACACACACACACACACACGTCATCAGTGCAGCAGTCTCCTCTGTCAATCACACACGTCATCATCAGCTTTGTTCATCTTTGGAAGGCTCAGCTCATGGTTTTGTTGGTATCTCTTGTCTTTGCTCTGCAAGTTTGGTACCAGGCTGTTTTCTTCTAGAGTTTGTAGTTGGGAGCATAGGCTCTCGCCCCTGAGGACTCTCTCACTTTATGCCTGTGATGCCTCAAGTTTTCCCCTAAACTTTTGCATTTAGGCTTGGCCCCTCCTGATCAATTCAGCATAGATTTTTCATTGTACTCTTCTCTGACACATACGTTTTGCAGAATTGTGCTTGGTTTTAAGTAGCCTGATTTTGCCAAGCATCTTCTATTGTGGCCCTTTAATTCTCTAATTGTAGCTCAGCTCATGAGCTAACTCAGAGAATGTGACGTGTACACTTGGAAAGTCTGAGCATTCTGCAGTCTTTGGATGGAGTCTTCTCGGCCAGGCCAGGCTGGCTCAGGGATGTTCTGAAGTCTTATATATTCCTGTTGACATGTCTGACTCTCCTGTTGTATGATGTGAGACCATTGAAATCACCAAGTGACAAAGTTCAATTGCCTATCTCTCCTTGCTTTGTGTACTTTGAGATCCAGACATGAAATACATAATCATTTTGGTTACTATAACTTTTTGAACTTCTTAGGGTGATGAGGCGACCCCTCATTCTTAGTAACTTTTCTGGTGTGGTGTTGTAGCCAATAAACTCTCAGCATCTTTTCTCACTGCCTGTTTTCAATCTTCTACTGCATCTTGGAGCACAGTATGCCCACACATGCCACAGACTTGTCCTTTTTTTTCTTTAACTTGACAAGCTCTGCCTTCTAGGAAGGGTGCTCAGTTTGTTCAGGTGGCTTTAACTACTGATACCATCACATTAAACAGATGATTTTATTTACTTTTATTATTGTCCCTTGCCTCTTTCTTTCTACCTCTTTTGTGATCAATGAGTGTTTAACTGTTCGTCCAGGATGATAGTCTTCCTGATCTACAGCTAGACAAAGAGAGTTAAATGTGAATTTCAAAGGGTTTAGTCTATAAAAGAAAAAACTGATAAAATATACTTCAACCAAACAAATCTTTTGCTTTGTGAAATTATTGTTAGGAAAAATGATAAACATGAATTATAAACTCCTCTCACTCTGCATTCTCTCCCAGTTTTAAGCAACATACTTAAAAATTAAGTTGTGTCTGGAATGTGTAAAGATTGTGTAAATATATACATCGAAGTTTATAGTAGTTTTATTTATAATCACCCCAAACTGGAAATGACCCATGGCACGTGGGTAATGAAACAAACTCTACAACAGCACAGTTAGGCTTCTATACCAAGACCAAAGCAGGCTGAGAAGGAAAGGGTTTGTTTCAGCTTACAGTTACACTCCATCATCCAGTGAGGTTGGGGCAGGAGCTTGAGACAGGAACCTGGAGGTAGGAAGCGAAACAGAAACAGAATGCTGCCCACTGTTTTGTTCCTCATGCCTTGCTCAGCCTGCTTTTTATAGCACCCAGAGCTCGGACAGTGTAGTGATCAGGGCCCTCTCACAACAATCAAAAAAAAAAAAAAACCATGGCCCACAGATTTGCCTGATGAAGCACCTTCTCAATTGAGGTTCCCTGTTCCTAGATGACTCTAACTCATGTCAAATTGGGAAAAACAGACAAACAAAAAGAAAAGAAGAGAAGAATGAAAATAAAAGAGGAGGGAAGGGGAAGGAAGTGGAGGGGAAGGGAGGGGAGGGGAGGGGAGGGGAGGGGAAGGGAGGGGAGGGGAGGGGAGGGGAGGGGAGGGGAGAAGAGGGGAGGGGAGGGGAGGGGAGGGGAGGGGAGGGGAGAAGAGGGGAGGGGAGGGGAGGGGAGGGGAGAAGAGGGGAGGGGAGGGGAGGGGAGAAAATCAAGGACCAACCAGAACAATTATCAAGGAACCAGCACCACACCAACAAAGCCATGGACTTACCCTACAACTTGGGTGAATCATGAGTACATTTTACTTTGTGGAGGAAAAAGCAATTTTAAACAGTAACATATAATGTGTTTCTACTGCTCCTAGCCTGGTCTTCAAATGCGACAGATAGCGTCCTCACAAATCATTAGCAGAACAGCAGGTAGCACCCGCTCTAGCCCTGCTATATCCTAGAGAACTACTGGATAGACAGTAAATGCTTTGTTTTCTCTCTTTCTTCTCCCTTCCATCGGCTTCTGAATTCAACTTGGATGCATTGCAAGATAAAGCTAAGCCACTGAGAAGAAAAAAAACAAATCTTGGGAAGAACAGTCACCTTCTGATTAAAATTGAACTGCAGATGAATATATAGTTTTAGTATATGCTATGAATGTTTTGGTATTAACCTATTACTTTGAATTGATTATATATCACAGGAAGGTTTTTCAAAATTGTATCTAGAGCCTCTTGCATCATGCAGGCAGGTTCTCTCCATAGTAACGCTTTACATGGTTTTAGTATAATATTATAAAAAAAGTCAAGTTGATACTTTGGTGATATTGTTAACCAGACTATTAATTTTATTTGGCCTTTACTGGTCCTTATACATACGTGTGTGTGTGTGTGTGTGTGTTTACAGATATGTGCTTGTACTTACTTTATAGAACTGTGCACAAGCCAAATGCAAGAGTGTGCTGACCCAGTGTGTTCCTGTGTTCTACCTGTGCGTGGCCTTCTCACAGTCACACTTGTCCTGACTCAGCTCCCTTTGGGGACCACTGAGCTCTCCTCTCTCTTTAAGTTCTATCATCTTAATGGTGACATGTAAACAGGAGCTTAGTATACATGATTGTTAGAAAGTCCCTTTTCCTCTTCCTGCCCTTTTTGTGATGCCACAATGTATAAATGCTACCAGTCTGACAAATCATGCTTTGGGCGTAATCTCTTTTGGCAATCTGAGGCCACCATCCTCTGTTGTCTCTGTGTTAGGTAGTGGTACTACTAAAGATCTTACCTGCTCCTAAAGCAAGGCAAGCAGCCTACCCTGTAACACAGGTCACCCGGACTCACTCATATAGACGTTTGGTGTCACTCCTCCAGCCACATTTAGAAAGACCCTTCTAGCCTATCCATGCCCACAGAATACTCACAGAACACACTGCAGTTGTTCAGTAAAGCCACAAGACTCCACTGATCACCATTGCATTTGCTTTTAAAAATCAAAGCCTCCCCGTGCAGGGCGTCTGGTTCACTGCTTATACCTGACAGACATACCAGGCAGGAGCCTGGATTCAGCCTCAGTGGTCCATCCCATTCAGACTGCAAAACGCACTGCCTATCTTGACATGCTTTCCTGGGCTACCACATCACTACATTTTCGCAACCAATTAAGTGCATGCGCACCACGATCTCAGCTAGACAAGCTTCCCATTAGAAATGAGTCCTTTTAGAGCCGGGAGACTTCCACGGATGTCTTCGGCTTGAGCAACTCCCTGGAAAATGGCACATTAACAAGCAAAAGGGGGGAAGCACTTCCGCAACGATGCAGCAGCAGACTAACAGGCGGAATCCTAAATTGAATATGTCACATTTGGGCAACAACAGCCACTTGTGATTAGTGTGAAGCAAGACAGTAACAGGCTAAAGAGACTCCGTGAAGCTAAAGTCCATGAAGGACAGATGAAGCCCAGCCAAGAAGAAAATGAAGACAGCTCAATCAGCACGGGTCTCCTGTGTGGTCAGTGCTTATGACTCTGCAACACACACCTCCTATCCCTCTGCCCTCAGCTTTTGCCCCATGCACTTTCTCTCCTCTAAACTTACCTTCTGCAGCCCCACCACCACCAAGCCCAATACTGGGACTCATCTTCTTGAGCCTGGCTTGTAGCCTCAGTTCCCTCCTTGTGGCCTTGAACTCCATCTATTCTCTCCAATTCCTTCTTCCTGGAACACCAAATGGAACTGGCCCGTGTGTTGATGGCGCCTTGTCACTCACCTCCAAGAATGTTCTGTGTCCTCATTACCCACCTACCTCTTAAGAACTCTCGGAAGGGGCTGGAGAGATGGTTCAGTGCTTGCTGCTCTTGCAGACGACCTGGGATGGGTTACCATTGTATACAAAGGAGCTCGAAACCATGTGTCATTCCAATTTGAGTGTATCTAGTATCCTTGTCAGGCCGCTTTGGACACTGCACACACGTGGTGCATATTCATACATTCAAAAGTCAGCTTTGGGATCAAAATCAGAATCCAGTTTCTCTCTAAGGATTTCCTTGACAGGCTCAGGTGAACACATGAATTCATGCACATTTTAATGTTTTCTAGTATTTCCAAACCAAATCATGAAGAAAAGAAAGATATCTTCCCAGAAAAAGGCTTCAGGGTTTCCAAGTCTCCCTCCTTCTGGAGGTTGCTACAGTGGGCACCACATACTCGCCAACTTAAAACAATAGGCCTTTACTTTTCCAGGTTCAGGACCAGACGCCGACTAAATGTGAAATTACACTCAAGAAATGTAACCATTATGTGAGTTGTATGATTAATTTCTATAGTCAAATTTGAAAGTTTACCATTCTAGTCCAGGGTGGGGGTGGGGACTTCCTAATTGTTCTGTTTCGTTTCTCGCTACAGCAAGTGTCTGTGAGCTGAAAAGATAGATGCTCACCATCCTTGTCAAGGCTCTTCCCGACAACAGTCACACCAAAAAGCTAAGATATCTGTCACTGGGTACCTGACTCTCACAGGCAGGAGGATAGCTGACAGCTGTGGTCGTTCTAGCCACAAGACTGGGTGCCTCATCAGTTCCAACCTGACAGGATCCTGGAAGGTTCCTGGAGAGCTCCCAAGACTACAGCGAAATCTGGAAACACAGGTTCTGATAGAAGCGAAGAAAATGGCGGTGGTGGCAGCAGCAACAACAGGGCAAATTAGCTCAGGGGCAAGAGGATGGCGAGGCTGGTGAGGTGAGATGATCTCTGCCATGCCCAGCAGAAGGTGCCACCCACAGTCAGGTCACACTGCACACTCAGATGACCCTTGATGCTCCTAAATGGTGCTCTCAAACAGTAAAATAGAAAAGAAACTCCCATCTTCCTTTAATCTCTCCGACCTAAACATTGACAGCCACCCAACTCGTATACGCGACATTTCCCTCTGCTTTCCTGAGTAGCTTCGTAATGTATCCGTGCATCATAAACTTCGTTTCGTATCCTGCTCACAGCCTTATTGCATGAGGAGTGTTGGTCATTTCAGCAACTGGCAGCCTGTACGATGTCACCTCTACTCTCTCTTTGGCTGGGTGAGCAAGATGGCCATGAAACCACAGAAGTCTGGCAATAGCAGCAGCAACATGAAGAACACACAAACTGATCAAGCTGAGCAAAAGCAGACGGAGTGAATTTCTACATGTTGACTTCATTTGACAATTTCATACATGCATACAACGTGCCATGATCCTATCAACCCCCAACTCCTTTCTCTACTCTATTCCACGTGTCCCTTTCCCTCCATCACATCCTACTGAGTTCAATTACTGCTCCCTGTGAGAGTATTACCCGATTTAGGCATTGCTTAAGTAACCAAGAGTGCAATGGATGTATGACCGTAATGGCCACTTCATGTCCAGAAGCCATTTCTCAGCCCTCCTCCCCATCCTCTGCCTCTTCATTCTTTTGGCCCTCTTTCTGAGTCGTCCCCTGAGCCTGCCAGAGGCCAAGAGGATACAGATGTTCCACAGGGCTGAGCACTCCACAGCTACTTATTCTTGGAATTTTGACTAGTTACAAGCTGCATTAACCATTGCCCACTAAAGAAAGGCGCTTCTCTGGCCAAGGTTCAGAGCCCCACACGTCCATAAGCATAAAGTTAAACGGAGATGAGACAGTCTGACAGCATGCAATGGCAGAAGGTTCCTGCCCCAGGGCCCATGACTTCTCAGTCCACGAGCTTTTGACCAGGTTTGCAGTGCCTAGCATGGATTTCTTTCTTTAGTGCTGACCTCAAATTTTCTCAGAAAGCAGTTGGTTATTCCATAACCTTCATGACACTCTAGGAGTAATGGACTCATTTTGCCTCTCGGATGACTATAACATTCAGGGTTTACAGATGACTGATGTCATAGGGAGCTTTTCTCCCTGACAGGCCTGAACAGCACCATCAGTACCGTGATAACCAACCGGCAGGGTGGAGGTCCTCAAGCCAGTTACAGCCTTAATATTCTCTGCCCAGCAACCGAAGTGTGTTGTGTCTTCATCAATAAAGTCTTACCATCTAGTTATGATGAGTATCCAAACACAATGGCAATAGTTTGTGCTGGTTTGGATTTCCCTGGGGCTTCTCTAAGCAATAATTTATGGTGTGTTCTGGTTTCTTTTCTACTACTGCGGTAAAATGTTCTGAAAGTCAACATAGCAGAAGAAAGAATTTCTGTTTGACTTACAACTTCAGGTTAAAGATCATTATTGAGGTGAAGTCCAAGGAGGAATTCAAAAAGCTTGTCAGATGACATCACAGTCAAGGACAGGGAGAAACAAATGCCCACATGCTGATGACTTGCTTGCCTAACTAGGCTTCTTTATTCATACAGTTTGAGGCCCAGCCTAGAGATGGCACTGCCCACAGTGGGCTGGGTCAATTAGCCAACAAGACAAACCCCCACAGCCAAACCTACAATCCAATAGATCTAAACCATTCCTTCATCAACATTCATTTCATGGTGATTCTAGGTTGAGTCAGGTTGACAGTTAAAGTTAATCCTTATGGGGAAGTATCCCAGTATTGGTACTGAGATTTTCATTTAATAACCCATGTCTTTTGGGGGAAGCATCGTCCACTGGATACTGGAATCCTCTGTGCTTTCCAATATGGCCCTGGCATGGTAAACTGGAACAGCTGGGTACCTGTCATGACAGCACTTGGCAGACTGCAGCTCTGTCTACTGAATTATAAATGTGTTGTGACGGGGATGCATTTCCATGTGAATATCACCAGATGAAATTTAAGTTCGTGGAGCACAGCCTTTCCCAGTGTATCTGAGGACATGGTCGGAACACATGGCCCCACAGAACAAGATTCCAGGTATCCCAACATCATGTATTCAATATGGTTTGTCTCATTTTATGCCTCTATCCGGCCCTGGACCTGGCTTTGACCTTGGCTCTATCCTGACTCTTCCAAGGTTCCCACACAACACAAATATAGTCAGATTTACCCACGTTAACAGAAATGTATGTTTTGGGGTGGGAAACAAAGGACCTAGTACTTATAGACCCCCTTTAAGACTGCATCAGGTAGCTTGAAAGAGGAGAAAGAAAATGGGGAAGAACAGTGTAGTAATGGCTGTGATAGCCAAAAAAGGGAAGGAAGGAAGGAAGGAAGGAAGGAAGGAAGGAAGGAAGGAAGGAAGGAAGGAAGGATGGAAGGAAGGAAGGAAAGCACAGTGGTCATCCCACTCACAAATGGCAGAAAGGTAAATGAGCAAGAGCAGGTAATTCAAGGGTCTTGTTTATTTTGTTTTGTTTTCGGACGGTATGTTGCTATGCAACCTGTGCTGGTCTCCAATCTACAATCTCCTAGCCTCAGCCTCCCCAGCACTAAGATTATAAGAGGTGCTTTGTAATGTCCTGTCTTCCTGTGGTTTCAATCTGTAATGTCTCCCACGGGCCCAGTGATTGAACACTTGCTCTTCAGCCTGTGGTGCTAGCTTACAGGCTGAAAGAGGCTGACTTTGTCTAGCAGAAGGAGGTTGCAAGACATGGGTCTTAAAGAAAGAGTACACATGCTCTGGTCCTGGCCGTGATCTGGGCTTCCTGGTTAGCTGGCATGTGAATCATCCCCCATGTTCTTCTTGCCATGAACTGTGCCACGGCTTCCTGCTGAAATGGACTGCCACCTTCCCAAGTCATGAGCCAAAACAGTTTTCCCTCCCATAAGTCACTCGGTCAGATGCTCTGCCACAGAGCCTTCCAGCTTTAGTGGCTTAAAGGAGAGAAAGGTCTTTCTCTAAAACAGACACACAAACAAACAAACAAACCAGACGTCGTGTAAAAGTAAAATAAAAGGTTTCCTTGGCCTGGAGAGATGACTCAGGAGTGAAGACCATTTGCTGTCCTTTAAGGGGACCCAGGTTCAGTTTCCAGCATCCACATGGAGGCTCACAAGCTTCTAAACCTCCAGTTCCAGAGCAGTGTGTGCTCTCTTCTGTAGGAACTGCATACATGTAAAGCACAGACAGATATAAGTACAAAGCACTTACACACTTAAGACATATACTAAATGAAAATATTAGACGAAAACCTCAAGATGCCAAGCCCATGACTGTGTTCAGACACTGGGAGAGTAGCTCTCTCTGATTGAGCACAGGGAAAATCATTTTTCCAACAGTATGCTTTTATTAAAAACCTTTTATGTTACACATCACAATACTTAGAAGAAATAGAAAGATTCATAGTCATAATCAGACTACCCAAATGTGAGGTTGATGCTGCCCACTTGATGGGATTCAGGGCCACCTAGGAGACGTATGGGCATTTCCGTGAGGGTGTTTTCAGAGAGAATCAACTGAGAGGAGGGAAAAGCTGCCTCAAGTGGGTAGCAGCATAAGCAGAGGTCAAGTATAAAAGCCATGTGTTCGGGGAAAACCCTGCTGCTCACCAGCCGGCTGCTCACCTGCCTGCTTCTCACCTGCCTTCTGCTCACCTGCCTGTGCTCACCTGCCTGCTTCTCACCTGCCTGCTGCTCACCTGCCTGATGCTCACCTGCCTTCTGCTCACCTGCCTGCTGCTCACCTGCCTTCTGCTCACCTGCCTTCTGCTCACCTGCCTGTGCTCACCTGCCTTCTGCTCACCTGCCTTCTGCTCACCTGCCTGCTGCTCACCTGCCTGCTGCTCACCTGCCTTCTGCTCACCTGCCTGCTGCTCACCTGCCTTCTGCTCACCTGCCTGTGCTCACCTGCTTGCTTCTCACCTGCCTGCTGCTCACCTGCCTGCTGCTCACCTGCCTGCTGCTCACCTGCCTTCTGCTCACCTGCCTGTGCTCACCTGCCTTCTGCTCACCTGCCTGTGCTCACCTGCCTTCTGCTCACCTGCCTTCTGCTCACCTGCATGCTGCTCACCTGCCTGCTGCTCACCTGCCTTCTGCTCACCTGCCTTCTGCTTACCTGCCTGCTGCTCACCTGTCTGCTGTTCACCTGCCTGCTTCTCACCTGCCTGCTCCTCACCTGCCTGCTGCTCACCTGCCTTCTGCTCACCTGCCTGTGCTCACCTGCCTTCTGCTCACCTGCCTTCTGCTCACCTGCCTGCTGCTCACCTGCCTGCTGCTCACCTGCCTTCTGCTCACCTGCCTTCTGCTCACCTGCCTGCTGCTCACCTGTCTGCTGTTCACCTGCCTGCTTCTCACCTGCCTGCTGGTCACCTGCCTGCTGCTCACCTGCCTGCTGCTCACCCGCCTGCTTCTCACCTGCCTGCACTCCTTCCTGAGTCAGTGTGTCCATCTCTGTTTTTCTTCTTCTGTTTACATCACACTCCAGCTTGCTCACTCTGTAGGCAGCACCTCATTGGGGAGCTTCCAGACATCCTGCTCTGGACTGGGCTGAGCTCTACAGGTGTCTCTGCCTCACCAGCAGACAGACAGACAAACATTATCGAAGCCTGATTGAGCAAGTCAGTAACAGGTCTCCTTTTATAATAGTGATCCTGATCTTTGAGACAACCCTACTCAATATACCAAATAACTGGAATCAAGTGGTACAATGCTGTTCTCTAGAAAGATACACCAACACTCTATATATTCTTACCCGCTTGATCTTTCAGATTAAAATACATCATGCATATAAAGCCTATTGGTAATCTACTGACAAAATTTTGCAGTTTAAACCAAAAAAAAAAAAAAGCATTATTTCAATACACAAGGTTCATGTGTGAGTCTCCGGAAGTAGTTTAGCTGGATGGCTCCAGAAAGCCTTCCAGGAGTTGCATGAAGGTGTGAGAGCGGCCAGTCATCTGAAGACTAGAATAGCCACTCCTCAGCTCCCTGCCTGAGTGGCTGGGAAGCCCCAGCTCCTCGCTGGTTGCTGAAGTAGGTGTTTAGCTTCTCTTTCTAGACTCTTTGACATGCAGAACACAGGGCAGTCAACTTCTCCAGAACAAGTGATCCAGAAAAGATCATGAAAAGGAGACCAAAGCGGAAGCCAGAGCATGGCTCAAAGCCAGCACCAAGGTCGCAACACTACTTCTGACATAATGTAGGGTCACATGGAGCAAATCTGGCACAGCTATGGGGGTGTGATAACCTAGAGGCAGATATAATGAGGGCCCCCTTGGAAAGATTTCTACAAGCACAAGACACAGATTTTACATTTAATGAGGTCTGGCAAATACGCACACTAGTGCACACTGCCAGTCACACAGTGTTTCTGTAAACTAGTCAGTTTTCTTCTACCCTTTCCTAGCTAGTGCCAGCTCACCTCCCCAGAGGCAACCGCTGTTTTAATTTTTTTTTTAAATCCTAGAACTGTTTTTGTTTGCTCATTTTTCACGTAAGTAGAACCAGACAGTATGTACTTTTTTCTGTCTGGCATTTCCTCCACATTGTCGGTGTTGTTAAATACATCAGTAGCAAAGACTGATATTCATTTACCTGGACACAGATTCTGGTTGTCTCCAGTTGGAAACAAATGTGAATAAAACCGGCCTGGGCAGCCTTGTAAAGGTCTGTGTGCAGACATGTGTTTTCATCTAGTTATAAACGGGCTTTAATTGTAAGGTCAAGGAGTAAACATATTTTAACATCACCAAATAAACTTGCACAGTAATAGTGGCATTTTCAGCTTATACCAGCAGTATATGGGCGTTACGTCAATGACCAACAGTTTGACTCTGTGTGTACCACTGTGTCTCATGGCTTTGTCACAAATTTCTCCATGAGTTGTTCACCACCTTTTCATGTGCTTACCAGCAACTGACTTTCTTCTTCTCCTCCTCCTTCTTCTTCTTAATCTTCTTCTGCTGCTTCCTCTTTTTCCTTCTCCTCCTCCTTCTTCCTCCTTCTCTTCCTCCTCCTCCTCCTTCTTCTTGTGAAGAATCAAGTATTTTTTTTCCTTACAACTTTATTTAAAGAAGAGAGATATATGTACAGATTTTTAAAGCATTTTGGCAATTCTTTAAGAGGTTTGATAGCATGCATTGAAATCCCACTAGTTACCATAAGCATAAAGTACATGTAGAACAGAATGTGATGTGGAAACAGTCAGAGTTTTCTTGGTGTGTATGGATTAAACATAATGATCTTGGAATACCAAAAATTGCCAAAAGGCTATATTCCTACCTCTTGGATTATTAATGATGTAAGGTCTAGATGTACCACACTCTGAGAGGGTGCTACACACTTATTTTTTTTTTCTTCAGAAGGACTGAGGCTTTCACTATTTGGTCTTTGATTTTCTTGAGCTTCATATACCTGTGAGTTGTTTCTGGGGTGTTCAGAGCTTTCTGGGGCTAGTATCCAATTATCAGTGACTGCATATTATGTCTGTTCTTTTGTGACTGGGTTATCTCACTCAGGATGATATTCTCTAGATGCAGCCATTTTACTAGGAATTTCATAAAGTCATTGTTTCTGATAGCTGAGTAGCACTCCATTGTGTAAATGTACCACAATTTTTGTATCCACTCATCTACTGAAAGACATCTGGGTTTTTCCAGCTTCTGGCTATTATAAATAGAGCTGCTATGAACATTGTAGTGTATGTGTCTTTGTTGTATGTTGGAGCGTCTCTGGGATATATGCCCAGAAATGGAATAACTGGGTCTTCAGGTAATACTATGTCCAGTTTTCTGAGGAACTGCCAGACTGATTTCCAGAGTGGTTGTATCAGTTTACAACCTCACCAACAGTGGAGAAGTGTTCCTCTTTCTCTGCATCCTCTCCAGCATCTGCTGTCACCTGAATTTTTGATCTTAGCCATTCTGACTGGCGTGAGGTAAAATGTCAGGGTTGTTTTGATTTGCATTTCCCTGATAATTAGAGATGTCAAGAACTTCCTTAGATGCTTCTCAGCCATTCAATATTCCTCAGTTGAGAATTTTTTGTTTAGCTCTGTACCCCATTTTTAAATAGAATTGTTTGATTCTCTGGAGTCTAACTTCTTGACTTCTTTGTATATATATCAGATATTAGACCTCTATCAGATGTGGGGTTGGTAAAGATCTTTTCCCACTATGTTGGCTGCCGTTTTGTTTTCTTAACAATGTCCTTAGCCTTACAGAAACTTTGCAATCTCATTAAATCCCATTTCTCCATTCTTGGTCTTAGAGCACAAGCCATTGGTGGTCTGCTCAGGAAAGTTTCCCCTGTGCCTATGTGTTCTAAGGTTTTCCCCACTTTCTCTTCTAATAGTTTCAGTGTACCTGGTCTTATGTGGAGATCTTTGATTCACTTGGATTTGAGCTTTGTACAAGGAGATAAGAGGGCACAGATTTTCATTCTTCTGCATGCTGACTGCCAGTTGATCCAGCAACATTTGTTGAGGCTGTCCTTTTTCCATTGAATGTTTTCAGCACCTTTGTCAAAAATCAAGTGACCATATATGAGATGGTTCATTTCTGGATCTTCTATTCTGTTCCATTGATCAACCTGCCTATCTCTGTACCAGTACCATGCGATTTTTAACACAATTGCCTTGCAATATAGCTTGAGGTCAAGGATGGTGATTCCTGCAGATGTTTACTTGTTGTTGAGGGTAGATTTCGATGTTCTAGGTTTTTTGTTATTCCAGATGAATTTGCAAATTGTTCTTTCTAGCTCTGTGAAGAATTAATTTGAAATTTGATGGGGATTGCATTGAATCGGTACATTGCTTTTGGTAAGATGGCCATTTTTACAATGTTGATCCTTCCAATTCATGTGCATGGGAGATCTTTCCATCTTCTGAGGTCTTCTTCAATTTTCTTCTTCAGAGATTTGAAATTCTTGTCATACAGGTCCTTTACTTGCTTAGTTAGAGTCACACCAAGGTATTTCATATTGTTTGTGACTATTGTGAAGGGTATCATTTCCCTAATTTCTTTTTCCTCATATTTGTCCTTTGAGTAGAGGAGGGCTACTGATTTGTTTGCGTTAATTTTATATCCATGTACTTTGCTGAAGTTATCAGATATAAAAGTTCTCTGGTGGAATTTTTGGGTTAACTTAAGTACACTATCATGTCATCTGCAAATCGTGATATTTTTACTTCTTCCTTTCTGATATGTATCTCTTTGATTTTCTTTTGCTGTCTAATTGCTCCGGCCAGGACTTCCAGTACTATGTTGAATAGGTAGAAGGAGAGTGGGCAGCCTTGTCTAGTCCCTGATTTTAGTCGCATTGCTCCATGTTTCCCACCATTAAGTTTGATGTTGGCTATTGGTTTGCTGTATATTGCTTTAATTATGTTTAGATATGGGTCTTTGATTTCTGTTCTTTCCAAGACTTTTAAAATGAAGGGTTGCTGAATTTTGTCAAATGCTTTCTCAGCATCTAGTGAGATGACCATGTGGTTTTTTTCTTTGAGTTTGTTTATATGGTGGACTACATTGATGGATTTCCATATATTAAACTGTGCCTGTATCCCAGGGATAAAGCCTAGTTGATCATATCCTATTGATAAATTCTTGGATTCAGTTTGCAAGAATTTTGTTGAGTATTTTTGCATCAATGTTCATAAGTGAGATTGGTCTGAGTTTCTCTTTCCTTGTAGGGTCTTTGTATGGTTTAGGAAGGAGGGTCATTGTGGCCTCTAAAAATGAGTTAGGTAGAGTCCCATCTGACTCTTTTGTGGAATAATTTGGAAAGTATTAGTATTAGGTCATCAATAAATGTCTGATAAAATTCTGCACTGAATCCATCTCATCCTGGCCTTTGTTTGTTTGTTTGTTTGTTTGTTTGTTTGTTTGGAGGCTTTTGATGACTGCTTCTATTTCTTTAGGTGTTATGGGATTATTTAGATAGTTTGCGTGGTCCTGGTTTAACTTTGGTTAAAAGTTAAACCAGGTCTCGTGAGTTGTGGAGAAGGTGTATTCCTTTGTTTTAAGGTGAAATGTTCTGTAGATGTCAATTAATTCCAATTGGTTCATAACCTCTGCTAGTTTCACTGTGTCCTTGTTCAGTTTCTGCTTCCATGATCTGTCTGTTGATGAGAGTGGGGTGTTGATGTCTCCCACTATTATTGTGTGTGGTGCAATGTTTGTTTTGAGCTTTAGTAAGGCTTCCTTTATGAATATGGTACTCTTGTATTTGAAGCATATGTTAAGGATTAAGAATTACTCCTAATAAATTTTCCCTGTGATGAGTAAAAAGTGCCCTTCCTTATCTTTTTTGATAACTTTTGGTTGAAAATCTACTTTATTTGATATTAGAATGGCTATTCCAGCTTGTTTCTTGGGGCCATTTGCTTTAAAGGCTTTTTTCCTACTTTTTTACTCTGAGATAATGTCTGTCTTTGTCTCTGAGATAAGTTTCCTGTATGCAGCAAATTGCTGGATTCTGTTTATGTATCCAGTCTGATAGTCTATGTCTCTTTATTGGGGAATTGAGTCCATTTATGTTAACAGATATTAAGAAAGAGTGGTTGCTGTTTCCTGCTATTTTTACTTTTAGAGGTAGAATTATGTCTGTGTCTCTTTCTTCTTTTGGTTTTCTTGCTTAGTTATTTTCTTGCTTTTTCTAGAATGTAGTTTCCCTCCTCGTGTTGGATTTTCCATTATTCATTGTAGGGCTGGATTTGTGGTCAGATATTGTGTAAATTTAGTTTTATCTTGGAATATCTTGGTCTCTCCATCTATGGTAATTGAGAGTTTTGCTGGGTATAGTAGCCTGGGCTGACATTTTTGTTCTCTTAGTGTTTGTATAATGTCTTTCCAGGATCTTTTAGCTTTCATAGTCTCTGTTTAAAAGTCAAGTGTAATTCTAATTGGTCTGCCTTTATATGTTACATGGCCTTTTTCCCTTAATGCTTTTAGTATTCTTTCTTTACTTTGGGCACTTGGCGTTTTGACTATTATGGGTCGGGAAGAACTCATTTCTGGTCCAATATATTTGGAGTTCTGTAGGCTTCTCATGGTCATCTCATTCTTAAGGGTAGGGAAGTTTTCTTCTACCATTTTGTTGAAGATATTTACTGTGCCCTTTAGTTGATATTCTTCATCCTCTTTTATTCATATTATCCTTAGTTTTGGTATTCTCATTGTGTCCTGAATCTCCTGGATATTTTGGGTTAGGAGCTTTTTGGCTTTTGCATCTTCTCTGACTGTTTTGTCTATGTTTTCAGTGTTGTCTTTGGACCCTGATATCCTCTCTTCCATCTCTTATAGTCTGTTGGAGATGCTTGCATCTGTGACTCCTGATTTCTTTTTTTAGGTTTTCCATCTTTAGTGTTTTTGTGTTTTTTCTATTTTTTCTATTTCCATTTTCAATTCCTTCATTTCTTTGGTTGTGTTTTCCTGTAGTTCTTTGAGTTTTTTTAGTGATTTTTGTGTTTCCCCTTTAAAAGCTTCTATTTGTTTATGGTTGTCCTCCCACAATTGTTTAAGGGAGTTAGTTATTCACACTCTTCTCAAAGATCTCCATCATCATCTTGAGATATACTTTCAGATCTGAGTCTTCTTTTACTGGAGAGTTTAGCAATCCACTCCTTGCTGTGGTGAGAGAGCTGGGCTCTGATGTTTCCAGGTTGTCTTGGTTTCCATTGCTTAAGTTCTTTTGTTTTTCTCTTGCCATCTTGTTGTCTGTGTTATACATGGTCTTGTTGTCAGTGATTGGTACCCGTCTGTCCCGTGGACCTGAGGGCCTGTGGGCTCAGGAAGAAACCGCTTCTGAGTGTTCGGTTTTTAGTGGGCTAGCAGTGTGTTCTTTTAGCAGTGACTTGGCTGTGAGAGCTCTTGTGAGGCTGTTCTGCTAGTTCAGCCCTGTGCCCACAGGTCCTGAGTACTACTGGCAGGGACTTGGCTCTTTCTCTAGGCCAAAACGGACCCTTTTCCAGATAGCACAGTACTTTCTGCTCTCTGAAAACTCCTAGTGTGCTCCCCCTGGGCCTGTGTGCCAGGCTCCCCTCTGGTCCAGGTATAAGAGGGTCTGTAGAGTTGAACTTCAAGCACTGCCTTTTCTGGGCAGACCCTGGCTCCCACTGACAAGGGCCTGTGCCTTACTGTGAGCTTGTGTGTCCAGTCTGTGAGCCCGGGTTTTCCGGGCGGATCCCGATTCCCTATGCCAGAGGTCAAGCCCTACCATGGGCCGCAGAGCACGTTTTCCATGTGTTCTGCCTAGCCCTCTCTGTGCTTTGGTTACTCACAGTGCAGTATCACCAGGCCTGTGTCCCTAGATCTCTGCTGTTCCAGGTGGCAAAAGGCCTGAGCGTTTGGTCCGTACCCTCGGGTTCTTTAGGAAGGATTAAGTCTTTATTCACTTTTTAAACTCATAAATTTGTGATTAGTAGAATTACTAATTCTACTAGTAGTATTTCAATATATATATAGGCTGGGAAGATATAATCCCAATCTGTAATATAATTTTTGTTTTCTTAATGGTGTCTTTTTATAAATGAATTTTCAATAAAATCTAATTTATCTATTCTATATTCTATGGTTAACATGTCATAGCATACATATAAGATCTTCATCTCTCCCAGAATGGCAATGATATTATCTTGTGTTCTTAGAGGCTTTGTGGCTTCACTTAGTACTTCTGTTTAAACACAAGCTTCATCTTGTATTATGTTCAAAATGCATGCATGACACCACAATAAAATACAATTCTTCTCTCATAAGAATATCTGTTTTTCTCACTGATAAGTGGATATTAGCCCAAAAGCTCAGATTATCCAAAATAGAGTTCAAAGACCACATGAAGCTCAAGAAGAAGAAAGACCAAAGTGCAGATGTTTCAGTCCTTCTAAGATGAGGAACCAACTTCTGTCTTTGTTGGGGTTTTATTGCTGTGAATAGACACCATGACCAAGGCAACTTTTATTTAGTTGGGGCTAGCTTACAGGTTCAGAGATTCAATCCAGTATTATCAAGGTAGAAAAGCAGGGCAGCATCCAGGCAGGCATAGTACAGGAAAAGCTGAGTTCAACATCGTCATCTGAAGGTTCCTAGTGGAAAACTAGCTTCCAGGTAAGGGTCTTAAGCCCATGCCCACAGGGACACACCTACGCCAACAAGGCCACACCTTCCTATCCTACCACTCCCTGGGCCAAGCATATACAAACCATCACATTCCATTTAAGAAGTATTTGTGTAAAGACATTTATTTACATTCTTCTCATACTTCATTTTTTATTTAAAATTAACTGAATATATAACTCCATCTACTTCTAGTCTCTTTTTAACTATATTTATCCATATTTAAACTTACATCTAAACCACTATCACCCAAACCTAGACCAATATCACCCTCTACTAAGCCAGTATTGTACCATCTTTATTGCTGTGGTGTGCAGTATTTGTTAATGAAACCTGCTCTGAACCTCTCTGCAGGACAATGACTGTTGTGACATCATCAGGTCTGTGAATGTGCAGAACAGTATTATAGTATATAAAAAAATCTATACTGTAGTTTGCTTAGCTTTTATGTTTGTAAAAATAATTTTTAAATACTAATGAAAATTTAGGTATTGTCCTAAATGATTACCTAAGAGTTAAGTTCCAAGAAGTGGAATGTCTAAGTTCACTGACTCTTGAGGACTTTTATAATTGCCACAGTGAAGACCCTTCGGGCTGTGTCTGTTTGTACTCAACACCAGCATTTTGTAAGAAAAATTACTCTATTTATTATCAGTTACATCAATAATTGCCACAGACTGGAAAGTGGCCCCACAGTTAATGAGCCTTAGTGCTTCTACAGAAGACCAGAGCTCAGTTCCCAGCACCCTTACTGGGTAGCCCACAACCACCTCCAGTTCCAGGGCCTCTTCTGACCTCTGAAGACATAGCATGCCCATACTACACATACAGCCAAGCAGGCAAACACACATTCATAGATAAAAGATTTTAAAAGTAAAAATAGCTACATAGTTGGAACTGATGAATAACATTCGTGTGTCACTACTATTTTGAGGTACATTAGTAATTCCAGTAAAACTGAATGAATATTTTGTGCACGTTAACCTTACAAATGCCAATATCCTCTTTACTGAATTGGATATCTGTGCCTTTCCATAGGTTTTCAGTTGACTTTATTTTCTTCAAAAGAGGCCAATAGTTAAAGGTACAAGTACCTTCAAGGTAGGAACCCTCTCATACCAACTATAGGATGATTGCATTTCTTCTAAAGATAGTGTATATAAAATGTAAATGTGGACAAGATGCCACTGTTGTGCTAATAAATGATATTATTCATTGCAATTACATTGTCACCTTGTCCCAAGGTTAGCTCATTTTCCTGAATTTCATATAAAAAGGGCGTGGTCCCCTACCCCATGGCATGGATGGCACCTGCTATTTTACTCTTGCTTCTCTTTAAAGCCTGTTATTTCTATCTGGTGGCCTGGTCCTTCTGCTCAACAGTTCTTATTTGTCCCTTTTAGATTTGTATCCCCCACACAAAAAGAATAATATATTTCTAATGGCAGTTTGCCCTGTTGGAAAAAAGAATATAGAAAGCTATGAAACAAAAATACGGAAGAATATCAAAGCAAAGCAAAGCAAAGCAAACTGTTTCACACTTGCTCATCTTCAAACCTGCCTTCTTTAACTGGGTGAGCAGGAAATGTCTCACCTGTCACATCCATGGGACTATCTGTGCTTCAACAGCTGTGTGATTTCTCCTTGTGCTGATGATACATGAATCGTGTATCTGTCCATCTGAAGCAGGCAAACCACGTCAGGTCACGCCATCTGAGCTTTCATTCCACACTCATTTCTTATTATCCGCACTGACTCTTTTCAACTCAAGAAGTAAAGTCTCCCGGTTAGGGATAGCCTTCAGTGTCAGGACGCTTGCCTAGCATACATCATGCCCTGGGGTCCCGATACTAGAGGGGCTGAGAAGTAAAATCTTATGTGTTCTGAAAACTGGCTAAAATCCCTTCAAGTGTGTTGTTTTTGTTTATTTGTATTTTCAAAATAGGATAGGTTGCCCATAAACAAACAAACAAAAACAAATAAATAACCTCTTGTTTTTAAACAGAAAGAAAAAAGAAATTTTACCTTAATTTAATGTCACAACTTAAAATTCATTTATCAAGGGCTAAAGGTTTCTAAAAGTAGTAACTCTTAAATACAATCATGCAGCCATTTGAAAATAAGAGAGTTGCACAATGAATTTAGTACATTACCCAAGAACACAAACGGAATCCACGGCAGGGTCATCGGGGTCCATGGCTGCTTCTCTTACCATGAGACTCGTCAGGTCAACCCCTCCTCCACTGTTACTCAAAGACACTACCCTGTAGCAGCCAGCTTGTCTTGTGGAAATTTGTCATGTGGCCATTGTAAAATTTTCTTTTGAAGTGATTTTCTTTCATTTTTAAGAGGCCATAAGCAAAAGATGGTTGCTTCTTGACTTTTCCCAAATTGGTAAGTCAGAATCAGGAGAAACTGCTGGGAGTTTGCTCCTGCTCAGTGCTCAGAGCTCAGAGAAAACTACAAAATTATGCTAGCAGCAAGGAAATGGTATAATCAAAGAATATACAGGGTTGAAAATATAACACGGGCTTAGAAACCCAACATCCTGTCAAAGCTGACTGTGGCTCAAGGAAACTGATAACAGCATGCTTGAGTCAGGGTTGGGGGAGGAGGAAACCTTGCATTAGCTAACCCAGGTGGAAAATCCTCCAGGACACAGCGACAGCCCCACACAAATGAACAATATTGTCTGCTAAACAGAGGGACCCTCCTGGGTTTGTGAGATTTCCCACCTTCCCAGAAAGAAGCCAAGGGAAGGGATCAGTTTCCTGAACAAGACTGAACAAGACATGGCGCCCCTTTTCTGTTCGAATCTACAACTGAGTCAGGATGGAAAGTGGAATCCGGAGGCACTGTGCCCATCAGGTTCCTTCCAGTGGCCCTGGAAATGAAAAAGCAATGCTAGATTGTTCCCTGGGCAATCTATTTCAAAGGAGCTAGAAGAAAGGATTAGGAATGCTTTTTACCACAGATAGGGTGGGTGTTTGAGAATAGATAGACTTACTCTCACTGGAGCAATAAACAGCTTATAGAGAGCACCAAAGAAATTTATATAATTTTATTTATAAATTTAATAGATACTTCTTAAAATAGAAAATCATTTGGACTTGAGCTTTTCTGTGTGGGATGTTTTCAATAAACATGAAATTTACCTTAATGGGCATAGACATTGTGGTTCTTGGTTCTATTAGTAGTCTATTGTTAAGGGATTGGTTTTGCTTTTAGTTTTGTGAAACAAGTTCTTGCTGTGTAGTCTAGATTATCTTTGAATTCATTATGTAGCCATGGTCTAGGCTAGGCTCAAACTCACAATCTTGCCGCCTCAGCCCTCCCAGTGCTGGGATTGTAGACATGCACAACTATGACCACTTCTTACCTTGTTTGTTTGAGAAGATGGCATTTTCCAACGAATTTTACCTCTTTATCTAAGGGATCAAAATAAGTGACATAAAGTTATTCCTAAGAATCTGTGGTCACAGGGTGAGACCCACAGGCACAGAACTTCCTGAGACAGAAGCTGGGGACCTAGAGAAGAGGCCTGAGCTATCTTGTTGTATGGCAGACATAATCCTACAATTCCCAACACAACCAAAGACCCTGGCAAGAGGCTCATGCGGACCTAGAACAGACACTGCCTAATTCTCAGAGGAAGATTTGGGATAGAACATGTGACCCCAAGAACCAGTGCCACAGAGAAAAGGGATGTTTCAGCCCTAATATGATTTAACCTTCTGATGAACATTTTACATACCTCTGTGGGAGAAGGAGATTTACTTTTGTATAAAAGGAAAAAGAAGAAAAAACTCAGCCAACAAACTAACTCCAGATGTACAAGTCCCATTACAGAAATAAAAATGACATAAAAATATGAGAAATCTTCTCCAATATTACTGATCCCATATTAATGACTCCCAGTGGGAATGACTTTGAATGATTATTAAACAAATGACTTTAAGAATAACTATGTCCAAATAACATAAAGAAGACATGAATGCACCCACTCTGAGGGGACAAAAACAAAAAGCTGAACGACATAAGAACATTAATCCAAGACATGAGAACAGAACACAGGGAAGAGATAAAATATGAAAAGCCAAACAGAAGTTATCCCAGAGCTGAGAAAGAAAGCCACACTGACAGAAGGGACTCTGTATCACAGGGATAAAATTTCACAGCAAAGGTCTGTGGGATTGGCTAATGGAACGCAGGAGAGCTTGGGGCACCATGAAAAGACTAAATCTTCTAACTACAGCATTAAAGGAAAAGAATGCTGCCAATGGCATAGAGAATATTTTCAACAAAATCACAGAAGAAATGTTCCCAAATCCACAGAAAGCAATGCCTAGCCAAGTATAAGAATCCTACAGAATCCTAAGTAGATCGAGCAAGAAGAAAATCTCTCCACAATGTATTTAGTTAAAACACTAAAAACACAAATAATAGAAAATATATTGAAAGCTGCAAGAAATAGCAGGTTCCTCAGAACAAGACCTGACTATTCAATACAAACATTTAAAGCCAAAAGGGCCTAGGAAGATGCATCCCAAGATCTGACAGACAACACTGCCAATGGAAACTATATATATATGCTAGTATATATAGTATATATATATATATATACATTTATACTAGTAATGGATGAGAAGGAGGGTGATCCCAGAGAGACCAGCAGTCTCAACTAACCTGGACCCCCAAGATCTCTCAGACACTGAGCCACCAACCAGGTTCATATGTGAGCTGGCCCGAGGCCCTCAACGCATGTGCAGCAGAGAACTGCCTGATCTGGCCTCAGTTAGGGACAATGCACTGAACTCTTGAGAGACTTGAGACCCCAGAGAGTAGGGCAGCCTGGCATGGAGGAGGGGGGGACACGAGCATCCTCTTGGAGATAGGAAAGTTTATTTTATTAATAAAATAAAATAAAAAAGAATTGAAGGGAAAAAACTCTTTATTACAAAAGAAACTTGTGAGCAGTAAGGTTTATAAAAGATCCTAGAAGAAATATTTCTATTGAAAAAGAAGGATAAGCATACAAGGATACTACCAAGGATGATAATTATATAATTACATATAAATATGTATGTTTATACATAGTATGTATATGTATTATATATGTACATATAAATATACACATTTTATATAATTATATACAAGAGATAAATTAATCAGAAAAGGTCTAAGGAATAAAACAACAAAATGGCATAATAGATATAACAGCTTTCTCTTCTTTAAGGTTAATTTTAATTATATACATGTATGTATTATATACATGTATGTATTATATAGGTGAAACAAACGTGTGTGCGCGCGCACACACACACACACACACACACATACACACACACACACATTACATATAGTTGATGCTGCTAACTTTTGTATTACTGAGTCTTGGGATGCACTGTAATTAGGATGGACAGCAATCGGGGTGCACAGGAAAAGGGAGGGGTAGGATGCAGACTGCCCACCGTGAAGGAACCAAAAGCAGCACAGTATGAGTCACGCAGCCAGGAAGCAGGGGAGTCATTGCAGTTCTGATAGAGCAGTTCCACATTCATGGCTTGATTCAACCCACAGATACCTACTGAGCTCCAAGTATGGGCAGGCGCTATTCTAGCCCTAAACAGACACCAGTAAGCAGATGCCAGCTAGTCCTAAGTACCATGAAGAAAACCATAAGTAATCCAAGAAGTGGGGGTGGAGAACTTTTAGATTGTTTTCAATCAGAGGACATTCATGACTTGTGAAAACAGGGAAAGAAATTTGGGGTAGGGGGGTGCAGGAGGAGAGCCTCAAGCAGGGTACTGTCCACATGGAAATCAGGGAGGAGGCTGCCATCTAGCCCAGAACAGTTGAAGAAGGAAGCCTGAGAAATAGAAAGTATGCTGTGAGAGGCAGCACAAGAGCTGTGGCCCTGGAGCAAAAGGGACCGGGGAGGGGAAGGGGAAAGCTTATGAAGTGCACAGTGGTCTGTATCGAAATAAAGGAGTGACTAGCAACCTGTGGTTAATGGCTCACTGGTATTGAAGAAGTTGTGTCGCTTCTTTTTTTATGAAAAGTGATATGTAAATATTTAGAAGGGAGGAAGAGAGGGAGGGAGAAAGGGAGGGTGAAGGAAAGAGTGAACCTTTATCAGAATGAAAGTCCTTTGAAAGGATCAAAGATGAAACCCAAAACAGAGTTCATGGTATTGGATTAGAGAGATTCAAGAATAAACCTGAAGCCAACGACAGCTGCTTTCGGCTCGGCGGCTGTACCACATGAAGTCAGACAGCATAAATTCAATTCAAATAGAAGACAGATGGTCCTAAAAGTCTGTAGGCATAGAGAGAAGCTTGACGTGATTCATTACAGCCAAGTAAAGCAAGCCTTTAGTTACCGACTTAATAAATTACTATTGCATCTTCCACAGAAACCGAGGCTTGGCAAGATTGTACCCTAATAAGTCAAGTAATTATCACAACAAAGTAAGTGATTTAATCTTCATCTTCTTCATGCTTTCTAAAAATGATGAAATCATCATAAAAGGAATATAAGATAAAATTGTACAATAATTCAGAATGTACATATGCACATTAGGACACACAGCATGACTTACAGGGAAAAATTCGGCTAGACAAAACTAAACAGTTCTAAAAGTCACTCTGAAAACCTGGGTTTTTAAGTTGAGAAACTTGACTGATGTTAGGTCATAGTACTCAAACTGAGGACCATTAGACTGAAGAGTCTTGGGTTCTCGGCCCCTTCATCTTAAGGTTTGTAGAAAACAAGCAATCTGACACGTTGACTCTTTCTGATGCTGGAGAACACACTAAAGAACGTGTTCAGTAGGCAGAACACAGAAAGATGACAAAACGTTTTACCTAAGAAGAATCAAGGTGACATTTTCTGTGTAGCTTGTGCCAGCCCTTGTCTTCATCAACATTGCTTTCAGTGTGAAATATAGCATCCCTGTGGGAATACAAACAAACCCAGAGCCACAGTTGAATCCTGCCTCTCCCTTCATTTCCCACCCATAAAAACTATCATGCAGAATTTTATGTTAATCCTCACTTTTTAAAACCATTTTCTCAAATGACATATTTTCAGGACAAGCTACACACAAGGGATCTTCTATGACCTACATCTTGACATTGCTATTGACTGTCATGTAGATTTTCTCCCTTCTAGTGAATATGAAATCATATCTTCTTGTGGTTTGAATGTACATCTTCCAATTGCCATTTGAACTTCAGTAGCACCTAGAATAACTCTTCCAATCGTGTGTTAACTACTTTCACATTGCTATAACAAAGTAGACAGCAGATGTGGCTTAAAGAAGAAAGAATACATTTTGGCTCACGGTTTCAGGGTGTTCAGTCCACCATAGTGGAAGAGGCAGGCTATCAAAGCTCACATTAAAGGAAGCAGTGAGGGTGGAATGTCAATTCCCTGACACCTTCCCCACCCCCTCCTTTGATTCCATCTCAACCATCAGCCAGGAGGACAATGGTGTTTACAGTCAAGGAGGGATGCATTTCCTCTATTAATCCTCTCTGAAAACATGCATACCCTGAGTGTGCCTTACACATCTTCAGTGTAAATCACAATGCAGCCAAGTAGACAATGTACTGAGTAACCACGACTAACAGCAGCCTTGCCTGTTTTAATATTCTTTTTTTTTTCTAGGAATTCTTTATCAGTACATGTCTGTTGTACAGATTAAGAATTATCACTGCGGTATTTTCATACATTCATACAGCAAACTTTGAGCATGTCAATCCCTGTTGCCCTACCTCACTGTCTCCTTCGCCTGCCTCCTTCCACTTCTCAAATAACCCCCATACAATTTTCATATCATTTCTCTCATCGTGTTTCCCAAGATGCAGTACTGTCTTTCCAGATCTGGTTTGTGTGCATGAATATAATGATCTCCATCTCTTGTCTTTGCAAATGCCATGGTCTCTTTTGTGACTAATTGGTAGGAATTACTCAAATGACTGAGTCCAGTTCGGGCTTTTGCCTTGGGTAATTGTTGTTATTGCTGCTTGGGTTGGTTGGGGACTCCTCTAGGTTTTATTTGTTGATTGTTTGCTTTTGCTGTTGCTGTTTGAGACAAGGTGCCATCATACAGGCTGAGGAGGCTGGTGTGGGACTTTCTATGGAGCCCAGGCTACTCTCAAATGGCCGCTTCCCATTCTTCTACCTTCCAGATGGAATTCAGTCATATTAGACCAACTTCATGTTGATTTTCCCAAATTTTATTCATTCCCTCCAAATATGATGTGGATCTGGATTAGTTCCTAATGATTCACATGTTAGAGCCATGTATACCAGCCCTTCAGGGAGTGTTCAGATCTTGGGCTCTTACCTAATTGATGGGTTAATCATTTGATGGACTGAAAACGTGGTCAGATTATTAGGAGACGGTAGGTAAGAGTTAAGGTAGTGAGATCTAGCTAGGAAAGATGACGGGAGACACAGCTTGTCCCTAGTCCTTGCTTCCTCTTCTTTTACAATCTGTTTCTCACTCTTTCTTCTTCCTGATCACCACGACCGCTCTACCAATGCTCCATGGCATTCTGCCTCTGCCCAGGCCACAAACTTACTAATTTTGAAGGTTTGCAAAATAAAGCTTGGTTGTTCAACTAAAATCTTCTATAGTTGCACTATTTTTAATAGCTTATCAATTACTATGATAGAGAATTGTATAGTAGAATTATCATTTTCCTTCATGTTCATTTACTTCATTATTTCACTTTATTTACATATTATAAATTACATTATTTTGTGTATAAACATTAGATTTGCTCTTTCTTTAGTACATATTTTTTTTAATGTGGTTCTCTTTCTTAATGGTTTATAATCATTCTAGCCTTCTTTTGACATAACTAAGTCTTTTGATATAAAATATAATAAGCTTTAGATTATTTCTTCTTACACATCTATTTTCATATACCTTGGTTTTAAATATTTAAACACATTTGTGATCTATGTGGTCCGGTGTAGGAAGCATATGACTGGGCCCTGGCTTGTTAGTGCCCCGGTCATCTCTGTATTTCACTCCTGGCATTTAGTCCCTGTACATTTATTTTGATTAGTGTTATGAAGTCATGCATGCTTGGTAGCAGTAGCTCCTTCCTAAAACATCAGCTATTTTGCATTAAAAATATGCTAAGTGGAAGGCTATTTTAGTTATATTTAAATAAGATAATACATTACATGTTTATATTAAGCCTATCTCTTAACCACTTTTTAAAGTAAATACTTAAAAAGATCACAAACAAAGTATCATTAATATGTAAAATATTTACATTACTTTCTAACTATCAATCATACAAAGTCTGTGCATATACTGTGAATATTACTTTATAATACGACAAGACAAATAACAAGAATAAACACATTTATTATAAAGAAAACACCAGGCAAAGTGGGACGCACCTGTAGCCCAGGCCCTGAAGGACTGAAGCACATGGATTGACTATATAATCAAAGCTAGTTTGAGCTACTTAGCAAGACTCTGTCACAGGAGAGGGAAAAAAGAGTGAAGTGTAATGAAATTTTTCTAATAAATAAAGTGTCACTCACACAGTTAGAAAACTTGATGTTTGACAGGAAGTGAGATGGGCACAGGGCTAACAATCGTCACTGGCTGCAGAACGTGCTAATGTGGATGACGAGCCTGGAAACGGTGGCTTCAAGCAGACCATCCACTCGGGAGCGGGTAGGAGCTCTCTGAGCCGCCATTGCTGAGGACACGGCTGAACAGAGCATGGTGAAGATCACAGGAGACAAGACATGTGGAAAGACGACAGCCATCACAGTCGTGTTTAAACTCATGTACTTGACATTGCTTGCTTTCTCTACATATCTTTCACACTTTCCCTTGAGTTTAAAAGTGTGTGTGTGTGTGTGTGTGTGTGTGTGTGTGTGTGTGTGTGTGTGTGTGTGTTTCATCATTAGTCGGAAATAAGGGCTAAATAGGAAATGTGTCCAGGGAAACAACCCAAAGGTAAAGGATCAATCTCAGTCGGAACTGGGCCTCGGTGGGGCAAGCATCTCTCCTGCTAGAATTTTGTTTTTGAAAACATATCTCTGTAATTTTTACAACTTATCCATTGTATTTGGCATATAACCTGCTATCTTTCCAGCACATTGTTTTGATTTTTTTAAAAAAAAATTCCACCTGGACCAGCAAATAACCTGGGGCACAGGCTTGGTGAGGCTGTACCGTGAGCACCCAGAGCTCAGTGAGTGCTTGGCAGTGCTGTGGCAAAAGTTCCTGTCCAGCCCACAGTAAGAGGGTATCGGGATCTGCCTGGAAAGGCTGAGGTTATGAACCAACTGGAATTAACAGACATCTACAGAACATTTCATCCTAAAACAAAATAATACACCTCTTCTCAGCATGTCACAAAAGCTTTTCTAAAATTGACCATATAGTCAGTCATAAAACAAGCCTCAATAGATATAAGAAGATTGAAATGCTCCCATGCGTCCTATCAGATGAACATGGACTAAGTCTGGTCTTTAATAATAACAAAGACAACAAAAAGCCCACATACACATGGAAGCTGAACAATGATCTACTCAACAGTAGCATGGTCAAAAAGAAAAAAAGAAATTAAGGAGTTTCTAGAATTTAATGAAAATGAAAGCACAACATACCCAAATGTATGGGATGCAATGTAAGCAGTACTAAGAGGAAAACTCATAGCTCTGAGTGCCTCCAAAAAGACACTGGAGAGAGCACACACTAACAGTGTGACAGCACACCTGAAAGCTCTAGAACAAAAAGAAGCAGATACACCCAAGAGGAGTAGATGGCAATAAATAATCAAACTCAAAGCAGAAATTAACCAAGAAGAATGAAAAAGAGCCATACAAACATTAAACAAAACCAGGAGCTGATTCATTGAGAAAATTAACAAGATGGATAAACCCTTAGTCAGACTAACTAGAGGGCAAAAAGAGAGTATCCAAATTAACAAAATCAAAAATAAAAGGGGATGCATAAGAGAAACCGAGGAAACTGAAGAAATCATCAGATCCTACTTCAAAAGCCTATACTCAAGAAAACTGGAAAATCTGGAGAAAATGGATGAATCCCTAGACAGATACCAAATACTAAAGTTAAACCAGGACCAGATAAACCATCTAAATAATCCCATAACACCTAAACAAATAGAAGCAGTCATCAAAAGCCTGCCAACCAAAAAATGCCCAAGACCAGATTGGTTCAGTGCAGAATTCTATTAGACATTTATTGACAACCTTATACCAATACTCTCCAAATTATTCCACAAAACGGAGTCAGATGGAACACTACCCAACTCATTCTTCGAAGCAACAGTAACTCTCATACCTAAACCACACAAAGACCCTACAAGGAAAGAGAACTTCAGACCAATCTCACTTATGAACATTGATGCTAAAATACTCAACAAAATTCTTACAAACGAAATCCAAGAACTTATCAAAAAGATCATTAACCATGATCAAGTAGGCTTCATCCCTGGGATGCAGAGATGGTTAATATATAGAAATCCATCAATGTAATCCACCATATAAACAAACTTAAAGAAAAAAGTCACATGATCATCTCACTAGATGCTGAGAAAACATTTGACAAAATTCAACACACCTTTATGTTAAAAGTCTTAGAAAGAGCAGGAATCCAAGGCCCATACCTAAATATAATAAAAGCAATATACAGCAAACCAATAGTCAACATCAAACTAAACTGTGACAAACTTGAATCAATCCTACTAAAATCAGGGACTAGACTGCCCACTCTCCCCCTACCTATTCAACATAGTACAGGAAGTCCTGGACAGAGCAGTTAGACAAGAAAAAAAAATCAATGGGCTACAAGTCGGAAAGGAAGAAGTAAAAATATCACTATTTGCAGATGACATGATAGCATACTTATGTTAACCCAAAAAATCCACCAGAGAACTTTTACAACTGATAAACAACTTCAGTTTATATATATTTTTATAAATATATTTATTTATATTAATATATTAATATATATTATATATATTTATTTTATAAATATATGTATTTGGCTGGATATAAAATTAACTAAAACAAATCTGTAGCCTTCTTCTACTCAAAAAACAAGCATGCTGAGAAAGAAATTAGGGAAAAAATATCTTTCACAATAGTCATAAACAATATGAAATACCTGGTGTGACTCTAACTAAGCAAGTGAAAGATCTATATGGCAAGAACTTCAAATCTCTGAAAAAGGAAATTGAGGAAGATCTCAGAAGATGGAAAGATCTCCCATGCACATGAATTGGAAGGATTAACATTGTAAAAATGGCCATCTTACCAAAAGCAATCTACAGATTCAATGCTATCCTCATCAAAATTGTAACTCAATTTTTCATAGAGTTGGAAAGAGCAATTTGCAAGTTCATCTGGAATAACAAAAGACCTAGAATAGCGAAATCTATTCTTAACAACAAGAAAACTTCTGGGGGAATCACCGTCCCTGACAACAAGCTATATTATGAAGCAATTGTGTTAAAAACCACATGGTACTGGTACAGGGATAGGCAGGTTGATCAATGGAACAGAAATGAACTCTCACACATATGGTCACTTAATTTTTGACAAAGGAGCTGAAAACATTCAATGGAAAAAGGACAGCCTCTTCAACAAATGGTGTTGGCTCAACTGGCAGTCAGCACGCATTAGAATGAAAATAAATCCTTTCTTATCTCCTTGTACAAAGCTCAAGGGCAAGTGAATCAAAGATCTCCACATAAAACCAGGCACACTGAAACTATTAGAAGAGAAAGTGGGGAAAACCTTAGAATACATAGCCACAGGGGAAAATTTCCTGAACAGAACACTAATAGCTTGTGCTCTAAAATCAAGAATTGATAAATGGAACTTAATGAGATTGCAAAGTTTCTGTAAGGCTAAGGACATTGTTAAGAAAACAAAATGGCAGCCAACATAGTGGGAAAAGATCTTTACCAACCCCACATCTGATAGAGGTCTAATATCTGATATATATACAAAGAAGTCAAGAAGTTAGACTCCAGAGAATCAAACAATTCTATTTAAAAATGGGGTACAGAGCTAAACAAAAAATTCTCAACTGAGGAATATTGAATGGCTGAGAAGCATCTAAGGAAGTTCTTGACATCCCTAATTATCAGGGAAATGCAAATCAAAACAACCCTGACATTTTACCTCATGCCAGTCAGAATGGCTAAGATCAAAAACTCAGGTGACAGCAGATGCTGGAGAGGATGCAGAGAAAGAGGAACACTTCTCCACTGTTGGTGAGGTTGTAAACTGATACAACCACTCTGTAAATCAGTCTGGTGATTTCTCAGAAAATTGGACATAGTACTATTTGAAGACCAAGTTATTCCTCTTCTGGGCATATACCCCAAAGATGTTCCAACATACAATAAGGACCATGTTCATAGCAGCCTTATTTATAATATCCAGAATCTGGAAAGAACCCAGATGTTTTTCAGTAGATGAATGCATACAGAAATTGTGGCATAGTTACACTCCATTTACAATGGAGTACTACTCAGCTATTAGAAACAATGACTTTATGAAACTCCTAGGAAAATGCATGTATCTGGAGAATTTCATCCTGAGTGAGGTAACCCAGTAACAAAAGAACAGACATTATATGTAGTCACTGATAATTGGATACTAGTCACAGAAAGCTCTGAATACCCAAGAAACAACTCACAGACCATATGAAACTCAAAAAAAAAAAAAAAAAAAAAAAAAGTAGAAGCCTCAGTCCTTCTTAGAAAAAAACAAAAAAACAAAAAACAATAAGTGTATGGCACCCTCTCAGAATGGGGTACACCTAAACCTTAAATCATTAATAACTCGAGAGCTAAGAAGATATCCTTGTGGCAATTTTTGGTAGTTACAAATCATTATGTTTAATCTTTACACACCAAGAAAACTTTGCCTATTTCCATCTTATGTTTTGTTTTACATACACTTTATGATCATTGTAAATAGTAAGATTTCAATGCATAGTATCAAACCTTTAAAACAATCAAGTACTTTTACACTAAAATGCTTTTAATAATCTGTACATGTATCTTTTTTTAAAATAAAGTTGTAAGGGAAAAATTCCTTTAAGCTTTTGGAACATTATCAGGTGCATATTTATTGGCTGATAAAATTCAACAATATTCAATAGCATATAAGTTGTTTGTTAATTAAATATAGGTGATGCCTTACAAAGAAATACTGTACAGTATGAGCTACTTTTATATCTTTCTAGATCTACTTTTGCAGGCTTCCCCGTCATTTTCAAATTTATATTCTCTGACCAGTTAGTGGCAATGAATTATCAGGGGACACCCAAAAGGGTGGTTCATTCCTGTGAGCATTGCAGAGACCAAGGTAGAAGGGCCACCAACAGTTTAAGGCCAGCTTGGACTACATAAAAAATTCCAGGTCAGCCTGGGCTACAAAACAAGACCTTTCCATTAATAAATAAATAAATAAAAATAATAATGTTCAGGGGAAAGGCATGGTGGTTTGATTTGGTTGAATATTTTGCCTTGTCCTTCCCTTGCCTTGTCATCTTGTCTTGTTTTTGTCATTGTTGGCTTTGTTTTCTCATTGTGATTGCCCTGACTTGTGGAGGTAACATTGGCAGAGGAGCCGAGCTTTATCTGCTTCAGATCTATTCCCTGTGGCCATGCCTCTGCCGAAGCTGGAGCATAAAGTCAGTGCTTGCCTCCCTACAGCTTCCCTGACATGTTGATAACTTTTCACCTCACCTCTAAGAAGTCCCAGTGTCTGTACTCATTCAGCAATGATAAAGTGACCCAGTGCTTGTGTGTATTTCCATTGAAAAGGCTGCCTGAGGAGCACAGTAGATTGGGTACTGCCCATAGCATTTGCCTTTTAACATGGAATCCCTGTACCCAGGGAGTTAAAAATGTCAACTAACTTTGAGATTTATACTAAATCAATCCAGAAAACAAATCAACCATTCCAGTTACCTAATACTGCTTCGATAAATACTATGGGCAGAACAACCTAAGGAGGAAAGGCTTGTTACATCATAGTACAGCTCCTCACTCCTTACACGGTACAGTACAGCTCCTCACTCCTTACACGGTACAGCTCCTCACTCCTTACACGGTACAGTACAGCTCCTCACTCCTTACACGGTACAGCTCCTCACTCCTTACACGGTACAGTACAGCTCCTCACTCCTTACACGGTACAGTACAGCTCCTCACTCCTTACACGGTACAGTACAGCTCCTCACTCCTTACACGGTACAGTACAGCTCCTCACTCCTTACACGGTACAGCTCCTCACTCCTTACATGGTACAGCTCCTCACTCCTTGAACGGTACAGGTCGTCAGTGTTTACACAGTACAGCTCCTCACTCCTTACACGGTACAGTACAGCTCCTCACTCCTTACACAGTACAGCTTGTCACTAAGAGAAGCCAGGGCAGGAACCCAAGCAGGAACCAGGAAGCAGGAACTGAAACAGATGTTATCAAGAAACCCTGATTCCTGGCTTGCTTCATGTGACTTTGCTCAGCCGGTTTCTCCTAGGACCACTTGGCCATGGTGACACCACCAACTGTAGGCTGTCAAATCATTAATCTAGAGAATTCCCTACAGAAATGGCCATGCCAATCTGACAGAGGCAATTCTTCATTAGGATTCCCTTTGTCCAGGTAACTCTAGCTTATGACGAGTTGACAAAAACTAACCAGCACACCAACAGACCAAAAGGTGCTATGATACTTATTGTGGCAAAATAGTACCTAAATTTTAAATGGCAAAATTAAATGATAGTAAAATTAAGGAGAAATATATACCAAACTGCCACAAAAAGCCTGTGAATCAGAAGCAGCTCTCAAATTCAACAGAATGGGAGTTTGAACCGGAAAATAATTTTTGTAGATAAAGGTAAAAAAATACTAGTTTTAAAAAAATAATAATAGTGACGATGGGGAATGAGAGAAAGTAGTTACAGCTTAGTGATAGAAACTATAACATATTAGTATCTTGTTTCTGCTTTTGTCCCCTTAAATCATATACATTAAATATGTTTTATTTTAAAAAATAGCAATATGGTGTTTTCAAAGCAAAGGTCTGACTAGGAGTATAGCTTCTGGGGCCTAGAGACAGAGTCCTCTAAGGGCACCGTTAGAGCCACTGCAGAGCAGACCTTGCTCCAAGCAGAAAGTGAAGAAAAAGATCTTGTGTCTTGTGGTAGTGAGTGTGTGGGAAAGTTTAAATGGAGCAATCATGCCAGAAAACGGCTATAGGTCTAAATACTCAGAAAACTGTGTCCCTTTAACTCCGAGCAATGTAACCAGTGGTAAAATAAAAGCAATTTCTTTGAAGTCTGACAATGAAGCAAAACACTTCCTGAATATGCCTAAGATTAGAAAATACATTTAAATTTTAATTAGGGTGATGAATAGTCTCAATATTCAACACACAGAAAGGAATCAGGAGGAACAAGGGCTCCTCCTGAGGGTGTCTGTGCAAGATCCTCAGGGAAATGTATATCTCCAATCCACTCACACGGTATTACCAGGTACCTACTGTGTGACATCAATTGCTTGTTTTTCTGTGACAAGTACCTCACAGAAACAACTTAAGATGGGCAAGGTTTTGTGGGGTTTTTTCTTTTTTGGCTCACAGTTCAAAGGTACTGACTGCTATGGTAGGGATCTCATGGTGACAGACATGTAGGTCAGTTTGTCACACTGCACACACAACCAGGAAGCAGACAGGTATGAGCACTGGAGCTTGGCTGCCCTCCTTTTATCCAGGCTGTGACGACAGCCTGTGCAATGGTGCCATCCACACCTAGGGTGTGTTTTCTACCTCAACCAACCAAGAATGGCCATAGGCTTATCTTCTACATGATTCTAGATCTTGTCAACCACCACAGCCAGGTACTGTGGCAGATTCTGAGATACACTTTAATACCCTGTTGTTAATGACTTTCCTTGAGGATCTTAAACTCTTAGGAAGACTTGGCACATGTGCTCTCGTGATGGAATGTAGACTTAAGTATGTTGGGAGTCATGTAGACTTATGTATGTATGTTTACATCTCCCCACAGCCTAGCATAGCATCCTCCTCTCTCTCTCCACCAGACTCTTAAGGACTAGTTTCCAGTTTTGATATCTGAACAGTCCAGACCCACAGTTCATTTGTTCCTTCTCACATATTCACTGAAATCGGGGCAATCATCTCAAGTGCCCATTTCTTCAGCAAAAGCCTTCCCTCTGCTACATCACTGGAGGTAGACTTTCAGTTTGCAGTGGGAAGCCATACCTGAGCCCTGACCTCCTGGCACACTGTGTAACTACTACACATGGCCTGGAATGTGGCCAAAGGAACTCAGGTGCCTGTATCTTAAAGCACACAGACTGAAGACTCTGACCCAGGCGCGTCTGGAACTCACAGAACAGAAACGTATAAATGACCTGAGTGATGGGTGAGACAGAGGTGTACCACTGCTCCCATCATGGAAGATAGCAGAGTAGACCAGAGTGTGACGGCACAGCCTTCTGCCCATCCACAGCCTGCATTTTAGGGCCTCTTCTGCAGAACCTGCCCCATCCATGGGCATTCAAGACTATCTTAAAGATGGTATCCTCTACAGTAGGTCAGCCAATCATAGTCTCAGGAAAGGAATTTGACCCTAGTAATAGAAACTACCAGGAAGCAGAGGTCAAGACACTGAAGAGCTGCAGCCTTCCTGGGTCAAGATAGCAAGAAAAGAGCAGAACAGGCACATAAAAGACAATCGGGGGTGGGGGAGAGGAGAGGATGGGAGGGGGAAGGGAAGGGAGGGAGCACCAGGTCTCCTTAGCTCTGAATCCATTCCTACTCATGAAATGCCTGAGGTGGCTACAAAGAAACTCCTCAGAGTTCAGATGGTCCCATGAGTATAGGAGCTTGTCACCAAAGCCTGACAATTTCAGTCCGTCCTGAAATCCACATCAAGAAGAAGGAGAAAACTAACTCCACAAACTGTCCTTGACCTCCACAGGAACTCACACAGACACCACAGCATGGTGCTTACAACTCACCCTTCATTAACAGAAATAACAACCTGAGTGCCTTGCCCAACCAGTGGTTCCAAAAATATTTTGAAATAAGCTGCTCCTAACAGCAGCACTGGAAGTGTCATCTAGGAGTAATTTATAGCTCATGACAACATAAGGTCCCAGGACAGACCCCAGGTCTCCCAGGTCACGGTGTGGTCTGATGAGCTAAACATGCCAGCTCTCATCTTGCATGAGACAATGCAGATGTGTCTTGCATCTGAAGCCTAAACGCATTCACACCATCTTCTCTGATACAACGCATCCATTAAATACCAATTGTATATGCCTCCAATAAAGACAGGTTAGCTTTCCACACGGGAGATTAACCTATAAACTGCTCTTGTGTTCATCCATTCCAGGTTCTGTACCTCCTGAAAGATGAATAATTATAGTTCCTGAGAGGATACTTGTGTGTGTGTGTGTGTGTGTGTGTGTGTGTGTGTGTGTGTGTGTGTGTATACACACGGTGGTAGTCATCACATGGGAAGAAGGGTTGATAGGCATAGGGAACAATAATAAAAGCCAACAGCCCTCTCATCTTTCAGGCAGTAAATTGGTAAGAACAACCCTCATTACTGCAAGTCGAGCAACATCCAATTTCTAACCATGTATTCATTCTCTCTGTGACAAAATAAATATAATGCTATAAAAACTTACTTATAAATCAACTCATCTGATGAGCAAGTAAAAGAAAGATTATAAGTGATTTACAGATGGGTTCATTTCAGGCCCTACTTTTATTTATTTTTTTTTTCTATTGTTCTTATTATGTGTCCTTTGAAATAAAATGGCCATATTATTTTTGTGTGTCCTTTGAAATAAAATGGCCATATTAATTATTTTTGCCACATCAGAAGTCTGTGTTCCTTCGGGAAAATGGCAGATCAGAAATCAGAATCTAACAAGCTGTGCATAATAAGGTGTAGCGTATGTTACAGCTGAGTTCATTCCTGCTGTTTGCGGGACACATCCACCTAGAATTGCAGGAGTGCTTGTTATCTTGACGGTGCCAGGAAGGGGTGAAGATGACATGAAGGATCTGGATATAGCACAAGATGCTGGCTCTGGGGACAATGTCAAGATTCCCGGCATTAAGTCGATGGGAATAAATGCCGGAGCCAGTAGGATTTAAAATGACCACATCCCAATTATAGATTATCTCAGCAGCTCCAATGTCCTACAGATTAGTTTTATAAATTGTGTTGATCTCATTATAATGCATATCCTTCAAAAAAGGCAGGCTAGAAAGAACATGTGCCTCCTGCTAATTCAGTATATTCTTTGGTTGGTTCTGCCCTAACAATTCCCCCTGACATAGAAAATCTTTCTCCTCTCTATTTCAAAAACTCCAATTTCTTCTCCTTAAATTTTCTGCCTGATTTATTGCCTTATCCTTCATTCAGCAAATATTTATTGACTGCCAACTCTGTTTATAGCATCACGTTGGACACTAGGAGAGATGTAAATATGTATAATACATAGCCCCAGCCCTTTAGAAAATTAATCTTTCACAGGATGTAAAGACATGCACACATGAGAAACAAAAATTAAAATCATAAAAGGATGTAAGAAAGATTTCTCAGGAAAACACCTTCGAAAGGCCCCATCACTGACAGCAGCAGAAGAGAAAATAGGAAACTGGAGGATGCACTAATTTTTCAGGGTTCAGCGGTCATAAAAGCTTTGTAGAAAGGGAGCGCAGGAGACTTGGACAGTTTTAAAGGAGACTGTCTAGGCATGGGGCAAGGCCACATGCTAATATGCAGAGGTGAGCAGGCATGTCATGCCGGGAGAAAATGCATGCTCTGCGGGCTGAGGTCTGGTGAAATGGACTGTGAAGGACAAGCAAGAGAGTAACTCGGAGTGATGTGCCAAACATCTGTGCTCCAGGCTTTACCTCAGCCACGGTGAGCATCTGGGGAAAGCGCTCCCGTTAAACCCCCACTCCAGTCTAACATACACGCTGCGCTGTTTCTTAATTTAATTTCTACTTGACAATTCTTCTAGGTACATCGTATTTTTGTAATATGAAGTATGGAATGGCCAAATTGCTGTCATCGACACCTCTGCTAACTCACAGCCCTGTTGTTGCTGTGGGAGAATCCTCGGAGTCTGCCCTGTGGTTGGTTTTCGGGGTTCCCGACTGTAGTTCCCAGAACTGACTTTTCTCCTGTCCGTGTATACTGTGACACCTCTGCAGTCACACTCACCACCACCTACTCATAACCACCGCTCTGCTCTGCGTTTTCTTATTCCACACACAAGCCAAGTGCACACATTTTGAATGTGTCCCCAGACAAACTTTAGCAAACGGGGACTTATGCAACCATCACTGTATTCCAAATGTAGACGATCTCCACCATCCCCACCAGAGATGGGGCTTGTGACCACTTCTAGTGAATTGCTACACTTCCCTCCTGTTGCAATGACATGACAGCATTTGGCAACTTGAACAGTTCCATATTCACTCTATAATATGTTCAGGTTAGTCTATTATATTTTGGGGCTCCTTTGGCCAACAAGATGTACATCTTGCTGCTTAGAAACATTTGGTTGTTTTCATTAAAACAATCTTTTTATTAGAAATGACAGGTCAGGGTCACTGCCATATTAGGAAAGCCTCCAACATAACGGGACAAACCAGAAACAAAGGGCAAAGGCCGGGGAGATATCTCAGTGGGTAGAGGAGCTGTTATACAATCTGAACACCTGCACGCAGTCCCCAGAATCCACAAAAACAGAGAAAGAAAAAACCAACTCCCCAAAGATGTCTTCTGACAGCTGCACACATGTCATGGCACATGTGCATGTGTGCACAAACATTAGTAATAATAATAACAACAACAATAATAATAGCAACAATAATAATGATAATAATAAATGATTTGTTTTATATTTACTGGTATTTCTTTAAATTTTTCTTACAATATACATATGTTTTTATGATTTATTTATTTTACGAATGTGAGTACACTGTCACTGTCTTCAAACATACCAGGAGCATCAGATCCCACTACAGATGGTTGTGAGCCACCATGTGGTTGCTGGGAATTGGACTCAGGACATCCGGAAGAGCAGTCAGTGTTTTTAATTGCTGAGCCATCTTTCCAGCCCCTTACAATATATCTTAATAATATTCTTTCCATTTCTCCTAGATTCAGCATATCTCCACACCAACCTAATTTCATACCTGTCCTTCATCCCCCAAGAAAGAAAAAAAAAGAATTTGAGATTTCAGCTTAACCCGGTCAGAATGGCTAGGACAAATAAAACAAAGGCCAGCAGATGATGGTGAGGATGCAGGGAAAACACTTATTTATTGCTGGTTGGCGTACAATGTGGGCATACAAACCAGAACAGTCCCTCTAGAAATCACTGGATTTTAGCTTCCTCAGGAAGCTAAAAATAGATCCACCACAAGATCCAGCAAGACCGTTTTGGCTTATACCCAAGGACTCCACATCTTACTACAAAGATACCTTTCTTCCATGTTCATGGCCGCTCTATTGATATTAGCCAGAAATTGGAAAGAGCCTAGATGTCCTGATAAATGGATAATGAAAATATGGTGCATTTTATAATTAAATATTATCGAACTGTTAAGAAAAAGGAAATTTTCAGGTAGATAGATAGGTGAAAGAGAGAGAATCAGGGGGAAGGGGAAACTTTTCTAAGCAAGACACAATAAAGTCTAGAATTATAAAAAGAGAAGAAACCAGAAAGGGGTGGAGGATAAATGGGTAAACGATAGAAGGTCAGGATAAAGGCAAGAATAAGGGAGGGACAGTTAACACTAAAGGGCTCTTGGAAAACCATATGGAAACCCACTACTCTATAAGCTTCTTAAAACATGTAACATATGAAAGACTCTGAGACACAGTTACCATGAAGAAGGGAAGCAAATGCCCCAGTACACAGCTTATGTAAAGGTAAACGTCACAGATCAAGGAACTGGTTATGTCACTGGCCAAAGGGCTCCATAGACCCCTGTAAGCTCCACAGGCCATTACCTCTGCTATTAGTTGCTCTCCACCTTGATGGTAAGGCCAGATTGCTCGTGATGTCATAGAGCTGGTGCCTAACTGGAAGCTTCGCCTCTACTGAAGTATTCATGGTAACAGAAGGTAGTATGCACACTACTGGAACAGGAAAATAACCATCAATCCCACCCACACACCCTCTGACCTACAGTAGTGACCTGCCTGCAAGACAGACTGCCATAAAAGTTATGGGAGGAACCAACCAGGTTTTTACTTTTTCGACATAAGGGCCACTCCACGAGATGAAACTCACACCTGACACTGGTAAAGTGGCCAGTAACATGAAACTGGATACACTGTGGACCTAGGGAGAAAGCATACCACCGTTATACCGTTAAAGAAAAATAATAATAAAGGGACTCCTAACAACATAGTGCTAGACCCTTAGAGCAGAGCATCTCTGAAGCCTCCTCAATGACACTTCCTCTTGCAGTGCAGTGCAATTAACAAAGACTCCACAGCTGGACAACACAGACTGTTAGAGACATTGGAGCCCTCTGCCTGAATGGTGTGTCTTTACGAAACCCTCTCCTCAGGCCTCTGGGATCCATGTGAAAAGGTGATAGGAAGATTATAAGAGCCAGAGGTGGTTTGAAGGCTAAAGGAAACAGTGTCTTCCAGACACAACAGGGCAAATGCAAACATTTCTGTTCAATTTTAAAGAGCAAAAAGTAGCCCAGGGGAAGTTAATTACACAAAATGGAAAGAAATTTTCTCTTTCAAAACTAAAATATACTTAGCAAGTTAAAAGAGCATGAATTGATAAAAAATAAGAATAATTTTTTTACAGTTGTGATGGATATCAGGCTTTTGTATTGGATATTTTAAGTATTTACATTTCAAATGTTAACCCCTTTCCCAGTTCCCCCTTCTTCCATATTCTATCCCCTGCTTCTATGAGGACGCTCCCTCTCCCAACCCATTCCCACCTCAATGCCCTGGAATTCCCCTACACTGGGATATTGAGCATTCCCCAAACCAAGGGCTTCCCATTGATGCCAGACAATGCTATCCTCTGCTACATATGCAGCTAGAGCCAAAGTCCCTCCATGTGTTCTATTTGGTTGGTGGTTTAGTCCCGGGGAGCTCTAGGGGGAGGGGTCTGGTTGTTTGGTATTGTTGTTCTTCTTATGAGGTTGCAAATCCCATCAGCTCCTTTCTCTAACTCCTCTATTGGGGTCCCCATGCTCAGTCCAATGGTTGACTGCAAGCATCTTTATCTATATTAGTAAGGCTCTGGAAAGCCTCTCAGGAGACAGCTATATCAGGCTTCTGTCAGCAAGAACTTCTTGGCATCAGCAATAGTGACTGGGTTTGGTGGTTGCATATGGAATGGATTTCCAGGTGGGGCAGTCTCTGC
This sequence comes from Micromys minutus, assembly GCF_963924665.1. Classification (NCBI taxonomy): domain Eukaryota; kingdom Metazoa; phylum Chordata; class Mammalia; order Rodentia; family Muridae; genus Micromys; species Micromys minutus. The sequence goes on along the minus strand of NC_137961.1, from coordinate 35,166,338 downwards.
TTGACCTTTACTTCAGTTCCTGCCCCTCTATTTGTCCCTGTATTTCCTCCCATGAACATTTTGTTTCCCCTTCTAAGAAAGGTTAAAACATCCACATTTTAGTCTTCCTTTTTTTTTCAAATTTATTGAATATTCTCTGTATTTATATTTCAAATGTTATTATACCATTCCCCTCCCCAGTCCTTTCCCCGACTCCCCCTCAACTTGCTTCCGTGAAGGTGCTCCCTCTCCCAATCACCCTCTCCACTTCAGTGCCTTGGCTGGTTGATGATGTTGTTCTTCCCATGAGGTTGCAAGTCTTTCAGCACTTTCAGTCCTTTCTCTAGCTCTTTCCTTGGGGTTCCTGTGTTCAGTCTGATGGTTAGCTGCAAGCATCCTCATCTGTATCTGTATGACTCTGGCAGAGCCTCTGAGGAGACATCCATATCTGGTTCCTGCCAGTAAACTCATGTTGGCATCAGCAATAGTACTTGGGTTTGGTGGCTGTATATGGTGTGGTTCTTTAGGTGAGGCAGTATCTGTAGATCTTTTCTTCAATCCCTGATCCTCTTTTTGACCTTGTATTTCCTCCCATGAGTGATTTGTTCTCCCTTCTAAGAATAACTGAAGCATCCACATAGTTCTTTTTGAGCTTCATAAGTTCTGTGGATGGTTTTTTGGGTATCCCAAGCTTTTGGGGAGGAAGTAAGTATCCTCTTATAAGTGAATACATACCATGAGTGCTCTTTTGTTGTCTGGGTTACATCACTCAGGATGATAGCTTCAACTTCAATCTATTTGCTAAAAATTTCATGAACTTGTTATTTTTAATAGCTGAGTAGTACTCTGTTGTGTTAATGTACCACAATTTCTGTATCCATTCCTCTGTTGAAGGACATCTGGGTTCTTTCCAGCTTCTGGCTATTATAAATAAGGCTGCTCTGAACATTGTTGAGCATGTGTCCTTGTTAGATGTTGGATCTGCTTTATGGGTGCTCAGGTAGTAGCATGAATGAGATACTCTTCTCCCTCCAGGTGGAAGACCTAGCCTTAGGTTCATAAGAGCAGGAGAGCTGGCCCTGCCCCTCACCCACTAATGGACTCAGGAGAATAGGCCCTGAACCTCACCTGAGCAGAATAGTAGAGCTGGCTCTGGATGTGGGGGTTGCAGGTGAGCTGCCTGAGGGCATGAGTGTGGGAGAGCTGGACTTGTCTGCTGTGTAGTGGCTAGGATGAGGGAGACACCTAAGGTAGGTGGGATAGCTAGCCCCAGGGACATGGGACTTGGAGAAATGACCATGTCTCTCACCGGCTGCAATACTTAGGAGAGAAGGCCCTGCACCTCAGCTGGACAACAACAGGGTAGAGCTGGCCCTGGCTGCAGGGATTTCAGATGAATAGGTCCTGAGGAAGAGCTGGAAGGCTATCTCAGATATCTCTCAAACTCATGGCCCATCCCAATATCTACCTCATCAATGAACTGCTGGAGAGCATAAAGGTGCAGGTCCTACAGACTCAAAACTACAGGATCCTCATGACACAGGGCAACAACAGGATAGCAGAGAGGAGTCCCAGTGAGGACCCAGTATTGACTGAGTAGTGGAAGTCACAGGCCTAGTATCAGACCAAAGAGTCATTGCTATAAGCATTCACAATCAAAGAAGTGTGGACAAAGGGTAAACTGTGGGACACACGGTGACACTGTGACTTCCACAGTGAGGTTGTCTTTTACTGTGTTGTGTGGAGATTGAAAGGGGAGGAGGGTTGGTTGGTACAAGGGAGAGGAGAAAATGAGTGGAATTGGGGTACATAATGTGGAATTCATAAAGAACCAATAAAAATTAGAAAGAAAAGAAAGAAAAACTTACCAAAAAATGTTCTAAGAAACACATATAGATATGGAAGCTCAATAAATATCAAACCTATTACTAAGAATTCCACAACAATAAGACAAAAAGTGGTAATTTTAAAAGGATGTGAGAGAGAAATATAATGCTACGCCCATAGGAACACGGATCACAATGGTATTAGATCTAGCCTCATTAGATCCAAGAAAATAATTACAGTGATATTTTTTTAAAAGTCTATAAGAAAAAGTACTTTATGGGCTTGTAAAATGTATACCTAGGGAAACTACCTGATATTAAAAGAAAGACATTTTGGGAGAGGTGAGGTCTTAAAAATTGTCTTCCTACAGGCCCCCGCCTTAAGAAACAACTGAAGAGTGTTTTACACAGAAGAGGGAATCTCTAGAGTAAGACACACAGAATTCAGGGAACGTGGGGTTTCAACAGGGGGGTCCCAAGCTCGGTTTTCAATAAAGCTGGAGGGCAGTCTTTGCGACAGCTGAGAACGAAGGCAAGGGACCCAGAACTGATCGTTCTCAGGGAGAGTCTCCAGAAGAAAAGAGGCAGATGACAAATCCTGAAGGAAATCGTGAGAGGACAAATAAGAGAAGCTTGGATTGTGAATTAAACATGAGATGAACAAAGCAGGTGGGGGTAGCTTTAAGGAAACAGGTCTGAAATGTGCAGAAACAGCCGTTATACAGGGTGGGGATATCTGTGCACCATGTGTCTACCTGCACACACACACACACACACACACACACACACACATGTGCAACAGCATGTAAGCATGAAGGACAGGGTGGAGATTTGCCTACTCACCATGTGTGCGTGTGCACACACACTCACACAGGCCTCAGCATGTGAGGATAGGGGAAGAAGAATTGCACTGTATCCAGAGGGCCTGTTGATAGATTCACACTGTTTTCTGGAAACTCAGCTAATTACAGACGCTGGTTGCTTCTGTTTGTTTGTCCTTACCCTGGATAGTTAGAAGGTGAGAAATCTCTGCTAATTCTGCCAGACAGCCTAGTGTGCTGTATCTTTCAGTGAACTGCATTTCCCAGTTGCAGTCAACCATAAGGTTTTGAGAGGAGGCTTGCAGAGGCTGATGGCCTTACAAAGTCTGTGTCCTGGCTTCTGTATTATAACCAGCCTGTCCAGAGCTGCCCTATGTAAAGCAGGCTGAGGAGACTGTCTCACATGCTACGTTTGGATGTCTGTGTAGTGCTGCCATGCACTGTGACAGGATTCACTGTGGCAACAGGCTTCCTGCTGACCTCAGAGAGGCAGAGTCTCAGTGAAAGCCACACTGAAGTGCCATCCTGCAAGAATTCCCTTTTCCCTCTTTGCTTACTCTCCCCTGTTACTGCTGTCCCACTGTTTCTGGGTCAGAAGCCCAGATTCTGTCACGCTGGCAGCCTCTTACTTGGGGACTCTTGCAGGGCTGTGTCACGCTCTCAGATAAGGCTACAATCATCCCAGGAGGAGTGGGAACAGGACCTTCTAAGCTCTCTCGGGTTTGTCGGCAAAATGTCTTCCTCCAGAACTGGTGGATTGAGAGCCTCAAGTTCACGATGGACACTGTCCAGAGGCACACATCCCCCACAGACAGGGCTATTGAAGACATGGCACCTGATTCTCTCAGAGAGGGGGACCTAAGAGAAAATGAAGGTGAAGAAGAAGGGCCCAAAAGGAAGCCTTGGCCTTTATCACCACCCTATTGACTCTGCCATTCATCTCATTAGAAGCTCTGTAGGAAGCCAAGCTCCCATCCACTGTGGGGATTACATAAGGGCATGTGCAGTGGGGGTTAGGGATCCATGGGGCATCTCAGTCTCACTGTCACAACACTAGGGAACATCATCAGCAAATCGTTCTGTAGCTAGAATTCAATCCCGTGCTGCTGTTTAGCCATTGGTTTATTTAGGAGGTAGACATTCGCTGATATCCATGACAATGCTTTGCGTGTGCACTCTGAGGTGGCAAAGACATCCTCTAAGGTCTTTATACCCATCCCCATGATTTTTTTTTCTTAGCAAGAAGAAGACATCAACATTCCCTGAAGCTGTTTCTCAATTCTGTGTGCCCATGAGAACTTCACAAAAACCGTGATTCCAGCAGGCTTTTCTGCTCGGAACATTACTAAAGGCAGATGAGGTGGTTCATTGGGTAAAAGCAATTGCTACCAAGCCTAACAACCTGTATTGAATTCCTCAAGACCCATATAGCAGGAGGGAACTGACTCCTTCAAGCTATCTTTTAAAACACACACACACAGACACACACACACACACACACACACACACACACACACACACACACGGGACAGGGAATAAATTTCTAAAAGGAACTACTAATAAGAAACATAATTTTGATCTCTGCCCCTCTGCCCCTCTGCCCCTGCCCCTCTGCCCCTGCCCCTCTGCCCCTGCCCCTCTGCCCCTCTGCCCCTCTGCCCCTGCCCCTCTGCCCCTGCCCCTCTGCCCCTCTGCCCCTGCCCCTCTGCCCCTCTGCCCCTGCCCCTCTGCCCCTCTGCCCCTCTGCCCCTCTGCCCCTCTGCCCCTGCCCCTCTGCCCCTCTGCCCCTGTCCCTCTGCCCCTCTGCCCCTCTGCCCCTCTGCCCCTCTGCCCCTCTGCCCCTCTGCCCCTCTGCCCCTGCCCCTCTGCCCCTCTGCCCCTCTGCCCCTGCCCCTCTGCCCCTCTGCCCCTGCCCCTCTGCCCCTCTGCCCCTCTGCCCCTGCCCCTCTGCCCCTCTGCCCCTCTGCCCCTCTGCCCCTGCCCCTCTGCCCCTCTGCCCCTCTGCCCCTGCCCCTCTGCCCCTCTGCCCCTCTGCCCCTCTGCCCCTGCCCCTCTGCCCCTCTGCCCCTGCCCCTCTGCCCCTCTGCCCCTGCCCCTCTGCCCCTCTGCCCCTCTGCCCCTGCCCCTCTGCCCCTCTGCCCCTCTGCCTCTCTGCCCCTCTGCCCCTCTGCCCCTCTGCCCCTGCCCCTCTGCCCCTCTGCCCCTCTGCCTCTCTGCCCCTCTGCCCCTCTGCCCCTCTGCCCCTGCCCCTCTGCCCCTCTGCCCCTCTGCCCCTGCCCCTCTGCCCCTCTGCCCCTGCCCCTCTGCCCCTCTGCCCCTCTGCCCCTGCCCCTCTGCCCCTCTGCCCCTCTGCCCCTCTGCCCCTGCCCCTCTGCCCCTCTGCCCCTCTGCCCCTGCCCCTCTGCCCCTCTGCCCCTCTGCCCCTCTCCCTGCCCCTCTGCCCCTCTGCCCCTGCCCCTCTGCCCCTCTGCCCCTGCCCCTCTGCCCCTCTGCCCCTCTGCCCCTGCCCCTCTGCCCCTCTGCCCCTCTGCCTCTCTGCCCCTCTGCCCCTCTGCCCCTCTGCCCCTGCCCCTCTGCCCCTCTGCCCCTCTGCCTCTCTGCCCCTCTGCCCCTCTGCCCCTCTGCCCCTGCCCCTCTGCCCCTCTGCCCCTCTGCCCCTCTGCCCCTGCCCCTCTGCCCCTCTGCCCCTGCCCCTCTGCCCCTCTGCCCCTGCCCCTCTGCCCCTCTGCCCCTCTGCCCCTGCCCCTCTGCCCCTCTGCCCCTCTGCCCCTCTGCCCCTGCCCCTCTGCCCCTCTGCCCCTCTGCCCCTGCCCCTCTGCCCCTCTGCCCCTCTGCCCCTCTGCCCCTCTGCCCCTCTGCCCCTGCCCCTCTGCCCCTCTGCCCCTCTGCCCCTGCCCCTTTGCCTGTGCTTCATATGTAAAATATGTTTAAATGCTGTTAATTAAAAAGGCAAGATGAAGCAACCCACACACTACCTCAAAGTCCCAAGAAGGCAGTGTTCTTAACTAGAAATATTATATGAAGTTTTTGTAAAGAAGGAATTTATGTTAGCTTTCCTTTGAAAATAATTTTCCTGTAAAGTTTTGACAATAATTCCTGATAGAGAGAGGACAAAGAGATAGGAAGTGAGTGCCGGGTCACTCGTAGTGGACAAAGCTGGAAGTTTATTTTTTCAGGTCTTCACAGCCAGGTTTTCTGCCTGCTTTGATCTTTTTTTTTTTAAGATTTATTTATTAATTTATATGAGCACACTGTCACTTTCTTCAGACACACCAGAAAAGGGCATCAGATCCCATTGCAGATGGTTGTGAGCCACCATGTGGTTGCTGGGACTTGAACTCAGGACCTCTGGAAGAGCAGTCAGTGCTCTTAACTGCTGAGTTATCTCACTAGCCCTCAAGGGGCAAACGATGTGGTCATCAAAGGCAGACTACTGTGTGCCTTGAGACCAGGGGTTACTCTACAGGGTACAGATATCCCCAAGTGTCCACCAAAACTCCTTGCCCATTTACAAGCTCAAAATGTGACCCTTTTTGGAAACATCTATGTAGATACAATCAGTTAATGAGCTTGCGATGTCATCTTTGCTTAAACATAAAAAGAGAGGACACATGGAAGCAGAGGCAAGCACTGTGCTCGTCTGCTATAGACCTGTGATTTTATAAGATCGTGGTGTGCTATGCATAGATCTTCCTCTGCAGATTCCAGCAGATGGCTGAGCCCCTGTCCATTCCTTGTCTGAAGCTTTCGTTTGCTTTTCTTAAAGCTTTCAATATACTTTTAAAATTATATATACTTAATGTCTTTATTGTGATACGCTATGGGGAATTTTCTTTTCTGGTGTTGTCTGTTTGGTGCCGTGTGTGTGTGTGTGTGTGTGTGTGTGTGTGTGTGTGTGTGTGTGTGTATACAGATTATGTGTGTATACAGATTTTTGTAGAGTGAGACATTTTCTTCTATAATTTCGTTGAAGTGGTAGTATATTCTATTGACTTTTCTTTGTCCTCATCTATGTCTATAATTGAAAGGTTTTTATATTCTGCCTCATATGTTCTGTACATGTCTCTGGTCGTTTTTTTTCATAGTCCTTCCTTATGTGGCATAGACTCTGAACCTTACTTACCTCTGCTATTCTGCCTTCTGCTTAACTTGTTCTATTTGTAGGCCTCGTGCTAGTGTCTTATGCATATCACTCGGGCATTTATGCTCCTTGAGCTTTTTTTTCTTAATGTCATTGAGCTGCATTTTTCAACTCCTTGAATCCATTGATAGAGTTTAGTATTGTTCTTTTAAATTTTGTGTCTAAGGATTCATCTATGAAATAGGACTGGTAGATTTTGGAAGGAATATATATAGAGAGGCTTAATCTTCAATATTGCTGGTATTTTGTGAGGAGATGTGGCTATGTGAATTTCTTTTGTTAGTCTGTGTCTGATATGGGCACAGCAGGTTGAGGCAGTAAAGGGGATGTATAAGGAGGTTAGTCCTAGAAACTGGAAATGGCTTGGTTTGAACAAACTCAGATAGACACAGGAGACTGGGCTACTTTACTGGATGTGTTTTCTGGCTCAAGCCTGGTGTTTGAGGGAAGATCTGGTATGGAGGAAAGGTTAAATATGGCATGAAAGGGGTGAATGGGTTGGGTGATATATGGGTGGGAGAGTCCTGTCCAAAGCCTACTGATTATTTGCAGTCCAAGCAGAAAAGAATGTTCTAGTCAAGCTAGAACTGATGGATTGGGGCAAAAACAAAGATATGTGTATCAGAGACATACACTAGGCTAGACACTGAAGAACGGTATGGAAATCTAGCTGGATGACAGGTTGGATGACAAGCAGAGAGCTCTATGATTGGCAGTAGGTAGGATAGAAGCCTCAATGTTAGCTATTGCCCAGGCAGGGTTGTCCAGACGAATACAGGGCACTGGATGTGAGATCTGACTGGGATACTTATTCTTTTAATGAGCATTAACTAGCTTACCTTATATCATTTCAATTTTAGTTTAACAGATTTATACAAATTAAAATATACATACAGCTAAAGTGTCCAGTACACCAGCAATTAGCCTCACAGTGTTATTGAAAACTTAGTGTGAGACTCACATAAAATGAAGTGACCTAGCTACAAAATTCATACTGTATTTAAAAGGTTTATTATGAAAAAATATTATATCAACAATGACTTTATTATCTGGTGGTTTGAAAGAGAATGGTTTCCGTAGGAAATATATTTCAATACTTGGTTCCCAATTACTGTTTGGGAAGAATTAAAAGATAATGAAGAAGATATGTCAATAGTGCTTGGGCTTTGAAGGTTCAAAAACAAACATCACCAAGGTTGGGCTTTGAAGGTTCAAAAACACACAGTTAGCTTTCTCTCTGCCTCTTGTTGGTGGATCAAAATGTGATTTCCAACTGTTCTAGTCACCACGCCTTTGCTCCAGCAACATGGACTCTAACCCTCTAAAACCATAAGTCCAATTAAATGCTTTATTTTATAAGTTGCCTTGATCATGGTGTTTTGACATAGCAATGAAAAATTAACTGAGACACTCTTACTCATGGACCAAGATGTGAGCTCTCAGCTCCTCCAACCATCTGTTTCCATGCCTTCCTTCTGCCATTAGAGACTCTCACCTTCTGGAATCATAAACCCAATTAAACTCTTCCTTGCATCAGTTACCTTGGTGATGACTTTTGTTTGTTTGTTCCTGTCTAAGACATATTGGCTGTATGTGGAAATGGAATTTCTAAGATGTTTAGATGGTAAGGTTAGTTATGTTTGTTTCTTTCTCCTCTTTAATATTTTCTCTAGACTATTTTAAAGCATGCAGGTAGATATCTAAAATTATACATGTATTGACAATGCATACAAGTGAATGTGTCTAGGGTGACCAAATGTACCATTGGGAGGGCAAGGAAAATAAAAATAGGGAGCTGTAGGGTATACTTAATACACAATATATACCTGTATGAGAATTTCTTTGTGTAAATGAATCATGTACAATCAATAGCCACAAGGGAAACCAGTAATTTATTGTCTAGCATTTCCCTGTACGGGTCCACTACTCTGGCTGCACCGGGTAGTAAGAGGCAGAAGCCCTTCCCATTAACCCCTTTATACATGTATCCTATTACCTCCTGTCCTTTGTATTGGAACGCACAGAAAAACAGCCCTTCATCCCCAACAGGGCCTAGAGTGAAGTCTGCAGAGAGACCATGGCTGCCTCGAGCGATTCACCTTTGGACAATGCCCACTCCATGGCTGGTGCTCCAGCCCTCAATCTACCGCCCTCTGAGCCTGGCTGCTCTTTCTGTTGCAGCTGTCCCTTTGCTTATTCCTTGTTCCTCATCCTCTGCTCTTCTCAGCTCCAGAAGGAACTCAGCACTCTGATCTACACATCCAGGAGCACACGGAGCCTTCCCTAAATCTCCATCAAAGAGCTGGTTCCCTGAGGGAGAGCCTGGGTTTCTAAATTTCTTCTGAAGGGAAGAGACCTATGTTTTGTATTCCAAAGTTTTGTTTTGTTTTTATACTCATTTTTTTTTCAGTTCTCAATATAATTTTTCCTTCGTTCATCTCTTTCTGTCCTCTCTTTCTACTTGGAAAATTCATGTAATACCCAAATTCCCATGTTAGTCTGTCACAGCATAATGTATGCCTGGACACAGCCAATTGCAGGTTAGACCTTGTCCTTAGTTCTCACTGAGGAGAAAATCTCACAAGCCACAGGTCCTCACATATGTTTGACTGTATTTAATAAAACAGGCTTTCTTTTGTTTTCATAGCAAATGAATAAAATTCTTGTATTGATTTTATTTTTGTTTGGTTTTGCCCTTTGTTTTTCTAACTAGCTTTTGAGACAGTTAATTATTTCATGAACTCTTGGGCTCTGGTTTTCTGAAACTTGTCTGTCTTTTTGGAGCCCTCAGCTGGATGATCTTGGTGTTCTATGAAGTAAATGAAGCATCATTTTAAAGGATGGGGCATGACATAAGTAAGGAATTCTTGCTCCCTCCTCTTTATCTTTGTCTTTGCAAATTATTTCTGATCAGAGGAATGGGGCTGCCTTTTTGATTCCAGTTCAACTTGCAGCCAATGCCTCTACCCCTTTCTGTCACTCTTGAGGTTCTGTTATCCTGTAGCTTTAAATCTTGGGTTCTACTCATCTTAAAATTTGAAAGAAAAAAAACTCATAATCGTGATTGGTGGGAGTTGTAAGTGAAATAGTATAAAACAAGAGTGCGCCGTCTCTGAACAAGCTTTCATAGAACAAGAAGACACCAAAGATTAGGTAGATCCTACCTTCCTCCTAGCTATGACACCTATGAACCACAAATAACCACATGGCAAGATAATCTTTGTGGTTACCAACAGCTCTCTAACTGAACTGAAGTGCCTGCTGTTCAACAAGAGGGAAGCCATGGATCTCGGAGATCTTACAACCTGCAACCACCACTTTACTAACCCAGAATAATGTTTAGCCACATTCTAAGTGTTTGTCCTTGTGCCCACAGATAAGTGTAGTCCTCACCCCCTCATCAAGAAAACTGCTCTTAGCAACAGACAGAGACCATTACAGAAAGCTACACCTGATCAAAATACAGTTTGGAGCCATGTCAACTGCTCCATGTCAAACACAACTCCCGGGCCTAAGGTTTGGGGGTCACTGTCGAAGAGGGGTCGGGAAGACTGTAAGAGCCTGAGGAGCAGGGAATTTGCTGTGAGTTTGTGTCTCTTAGAAATGTCAGATGATATATTAAATTCCATGCCTACCTGTTTGAGATGATATACTCAAAGCCATTATCTGAACAGGGATGAAACCAAGACATACTAACATGGAAGAGGGAAAGCTCACAAGGCCTCAACCCTAGACAAAGATCTACAGGCAACTAAGAGCACTCAGAGCAGGAGAAATAGTGTTCCCAGGGAAGGGCACGCCAATGGGCTACCCAATACCAAATGCTTGTCTCTGAAAACAGATGCAGACAAGTAATATTACATTGATGAGTAAGCTGTATTTATAGACTTACAAATATTCACACACACTTAGGCACACACACACACACACACACACACACACACACGACAACAATAAAGAGGCCATGAACTTAAAAGAGAACAAGAGGACAGTACATGGGCGGATGGTTGGGGGTGGTTAGAGAGAGGAAATGGAAGAGAGAACTGAGGTAATTATATTATAATATAGAAAATAGAGGAGCACTGTTTTTTAATCATCTTTTGATTTCTGTTATTCTGTTATTCAGTGAAAAATGTACCTGCTACTTAAATCATAAATCATTTGGAAGCAGTTTCTTGATCAGAATCAAATTTCCTCTTTCCTTCAAAATAACAAATACATCCACTGTGGTTTCCTTCTGTACACTGACAGTGGATGTTTCCACCGTCTACTTCCTAAGTGTCTTGAGAACTCAGACAGAGAAACATAAGGGGCTGTGGATTTGGAGTTCAGAAACAACTTTGCATGTGTTTTCTATTTTTAGCATGTCTCTGTGTGGGGCTAATGTGGGGTTCACAGCAAACAGTGTGTTACTGTGACTAAAGAAATAACCGATACCCAAAATAATGTTGTCAGTTGATAAGCCAAAAGCTAAAATACAGAAATATTAAAAGCATACAGAAAAGTGAATTTCAAAAAAAAGAAAGGAAATCAAAGCCAGGGTTTTAAATAAATATTGGGCTTTTTATTATTATTTTATGTTTATGAGCACTTTGCCTCTCTCTCCTCCTCCTCTTCTATTCTTCCTCCTCCTCCTTCTCTTCCTCCTCCTCCTTTTCTTCCTCCTCCTCCTTTTCTTCCTCCTCCTCCTTCTTCTCTCTCTCCCTATCCCTCTCTCTCTCTTCTCTTTCTCTTTTCTCTCTCTCTCTCTCTCTCTCTCTCTCTCTCTCTCTCTCTCTCTCTCTCTCTCTCTCTCTCTCTCTCTGTGTGTGTGTGTGTGTGTGTGTGTGTGTGTGTACCATGTAGGTGCCTGGCACTTCTGGAGGGCAAAATGAGGTGCCAGATCTCTTGGAACTGAGGTCACAGATGATCGTTAGCTGCCATATGAGTGCCAGGAACTCAACCTAGGTCCTATGCAAGAGCACCCAGTTCTAACCACTGAGCAATCTCTTCAGACGCTACGGTAATCTTTCCATAGCCTTTATTTGAAAACACTGCCTCTAAAACTGAATGAATCTTTATTACAGAAAATAGGATCATGTGGATAAGAGCATATATTAGGAAGAGAATCAATTTAGTTTTAATTGTGTGTTTCTATTTAGGAAATATCTGTTCATGGTTGGGGGACCCTCTTACCTTTCTCAGTACCTCCTGAAGCAATGAGATTTAGGTCCAGATCTCACACTCCAATGAGATTTAGGACCAGATCTCACATCCCAATGAGATTTAGGACCAGATCTCACACCCCAATGAGATTTAGGACCAGATCTCACATCCCAATGAGATTTAGGACCAGATCTCACACCCCAATGAGATTTAGGACCAGATCTCACACCTCAATGAGATTTAGGTCCAGATCTCACATCCCAATGAGATTTAGGACCAGATCTCACACCCCAATGAGATTTAGGACCAGATCTCACACCCCAATGAGATTTAGGACCAGATCTCACATCCCAATGAGATTTAGGACCAGATCTCACACCCCAATGAGATTTAGGTCCAGATCTCACACCCCAATGAGATTTAGGTCCAGATCTCACACCCCAATGAGATTTAGGACCAGATCTCACACCCCAATGAGATTTAGGTCCAGATCTCACACCCCAATGAGATTTAGGACCAGATCTTACACCCCAATGAGATTTAGGACCAGATCTCACACCCCAAGCTACAATCAGATCCATGCTGTCAGCCATCTATTGAACTATGCTGTGAGTCTGGGGACTCTCTAATTTGGCACAGAATGTAAGAGCAAAACAAACCCGCTTTAAAAGGTATTAATTATTACCATGGCTCTCTCCCACATGATGAGTTTATGAGGGACCCAGAATTGCTAAAAGCTGTCAGGGTGCCATAAATCAAAACGTGCCCATCAAACACACTTTTTAAAAGAGAAGTGTGAAATTTGACTGCTAGGAGAAGTGCACTTGAATTCAACCTCACACACTCACTGGTCATCATGCCCTCTGTGTGGTACAGTTAACTGGTTCTAGAAAATCACAAGAAAAATGTCTTCTTGCCGGGAAGTCCTTTCCACTTTGACCTCCAGTGAAGTTAGACCAAGAACACTGGTAGAGTCTTAGCTCTCAGCAGCGTTAATATTGAGCTCCATGTTACAATAAATGGGAAATAGAAAATTTAGCTACTGACAAATGATTTTATCAAAATTGCCACAAGTGTGCCAAGAACATCATAGTACTTACTTTACGCTGATTTCTGTCAAATGTATAAAGCCATTGTGCCCCAATCTTTATCCTCGGCCCCCATATCTGTCCTCCCTGAAGATAGACTGTATTATCTCTCAACATGTTGCCAGCCTAAGCTCATGTTCCTCTTGATCTCACATCTCACTCTGATCTTAGCTTTTGGAAGAAATTTTAAACAATAGAACTTCGGCCTGGCAGATACCGAGAGTAAGTTAGCAGCCATACCTTTGTTTTCTGTAATGGATCCACCCCTTACAAAGTCCATTACATTGTAGGTCTCCTGGTCTCCTGAAACATGGGGGTCCCACTCTATGTTAATGATAAAACTTGGTCAATAGCTCTACCAAAATCCCAGAAGTAGTGGCCTAATTAGAGATAGGATTAGTGTGGCCCTCCAGTTTCTAACTGGAGCCTTCAGAGCATGGGGATTCCAGAAGTTTCCGGTGCAGCGCCCTGTGTGAGTCCCTGCATGAGTCCCGAGAGAAGCACAGAACTCCCAAAGGAAGCAGAAGTGTCCTGAAGAGCACAGGAGTCAGGGGAGACACTCCAAAAGCAATAGTGCTAAAGGCTAATCCTGAGTCTGAATTCCCTGTAGGGCTGAGAGACTGGCTGTGTCCCTGAGCTCTGAAAGCCCTTTTAATCCTCTTCTGAAAACTATTTAAATTTGCCTCAGTCCACTGCCCAAGCTCCTCTCCTGGGCACAGGAGCACTCAAGGATGCCTTCCAGCTCTGAAGACTCCAGGCTCTGGGACTCGGCAGGACAGAAAAGCCTGTGCCACCAGGGATGTCTTGTTACAGTTAGAATCCAGGTCACCAAGTTGGCATTTTACAGTTACCAATAGGAGTTTCCTACAGAAGTAACCTGGGGGGATTACATCAGACAAAGGCCTAGATGGTTTCCTCCCCCGTTTGTTTGTTTGTTTGTTTGCTTGCTTGCTTGCTTGACTTCTGGTTTTCATTGATCATAAACCCAGCAATGTGTACCAGAATGCCAGCTTAACTATAAATTTTATTAGTGGCCTTTCTCCAAATTCTTTGGCTCCAAGAAAAAATTTTCTTCAGCACCTGGTGCTATCAAACTGGGACACTCCTACCAAGTTTGGTTCAAAGGAAAAAAAAATGGGTTTCATAATCTACCTGAAGCAGTACTGGAGAAGTGGTCTAGATTGACATATTGAGGACAGGTGACTTCCGGGAAGACTTCTACTCTTCTCCTGTTGGCCAGCCGAAGCTGTAGCAAAAGCAGAGCAGAACCCTTCGTCCTGGGCACTGAGGGCTGTATGGGAAGACCTCTGGCAGCACTTTGTGTACCCCTGGCTATCCCTGCTCACAGGAGCACTAAATATGCAAATGAGCAGAAACAGGAGCCGACATTAGCTGCAATGGCTTGCCTGTGCTGAGACAGAGAGGACACGTTCTTCGTCCACATGTGTGACGAGACACAAGCACCCCTGCCCCAGTACTCTGAAAACTAAAAGCCATGTATGATCGGAGCCTTCCCACGCAGAGGAAGTTTAAAGAGTGGGATCCCAGCTTACCTGGGCAAGCAGCAACAGAACCAACCCCTCCCCCAGTCCCCAGCTCTGCAGACCCCAGCTCCACCGGACCCCAGCAGCTGAGGGGCAGAGAAAATATCCAGCCCGGACTCACCGGCAGGCATTTACCTTCTAGAGGAAGTGGGTACTATACCAATAGTTATCTAAAGGGAAAGTAAGTTGGGATGAGAAATTCCAACTGTGGGTAAACTGAGTTTAACTGATTGGTCAGATTCTGGTCCCCATGGGGTCTGGGGAGGAGCCTGCCAGGAACTTTTGTACTGATTTCTCTCATAATGGTTAGGACTGCTGTGTAATGTGGATAATGGGTGCTTTCATATGTATACTTGTCTGGGGATTTTCACACATCATATATATTTTCTTCCATGTTCAGGAACATTGTTGGGAAGGTAAAGAACACTCCAAACACATTCTATATGTGCAAGCCTCCCCCATCTCATCCGTGGCACACACCCATGCACCCCCAAGCATGGAAGACACCTCTTTGAGCAACAGTCCTTTGGCGATAAGGAAAACCAAAACAGTTGCCTATCACCAAGCTGCAGGAACGGGCTCAAAGCAGTGTGAAGGAGCAGTGTTCTGCAGCTGCTGCCCAACCGGGGGACGGCGGGCGCAGACAAGAGGACATGTGCTTTGGGTTGCTGGAGTTTCAACAGTGCCAATCTGAACGTCTCTCTGCTCTCAGCAAAGCTCTGAGGATTTAAGTTAGCTCCGTTCCCTGCTGCAGGCTGCGCAGTATTTCTACCCTGGAATCACTGGAGCTAGAAACCCAGCTAAGCAGTCTTCATACCTCAGCACTGGCGGCGGTATGTTTTAGTCCTAGGTCTGAACACACAGGGGAGACCGAAATATCCCAGGTCACTGCGGTGAGCTCAAGTCTTCTGGGACAATGTGACACAGATGGGGTTGCACAGGAGACGGGGCTCTGTCAGTATCTGGCTGCAGAACTTAGGTTGTTCTCTGGTCTGAGCTAGGCTCAGAGCCTCCACTCCCATGTGGACATGATTCATGATAGTCTTATTCTCTGGGGGACCTCACCCCACCCTAAGCCTCTGCTCAGCATAGCCATGTCTGGTCAGTTCACGTGCAGAGCACCTTTACATTATTCTGGACCTCGTCCAGTTAGTCCTAAGTCCCCCACTGAAGGTTCTGTGTATAGGTGGTGATCAGTCACATCAAGCCCTGATACCTCTTCATTGTCCCTGAAGCGGAACCAGCAGTGGGGAGCAGAAGAAGGAAGCAGACATGTTGACCACAGGACCTTGTCACAGACGTGCTCCATCCCCTGCCACTAATCCAAGGCCAGCAGCAGCATCCAGTCAGACTCTCTGTCTGTGGCAAAGTCAACAACGGTCGCCAAATGTTTGCTCTTCTACGCCTCGCAACCATTTCCAGGAAAGCCCATCCCTAACATCCCTGTTCCAGTGAACCGTGAGAAAATGTTGCATGTCGCTGGGTAGACTGTGGCAAGCCCTAAGTGGACCTCATTCTCTCTGTCCATACCTCAGCCCCCAGGGCCATTCTAACCTTCCAGAGCAAAGTGATAATGATAAACAGAAGGCCACCTACCACCAGCACCCTGGTTCACAGTGGAGAGCTAATATATAGAAGAGCCCTGAGAGTCTGGGGTCATGTAGTGAGACAGCTTACCCTTGTCACAGTTAGCCTTAGTGGTCAACCTCACACATCTGGGAAGAAATAACCTCAACTGAGAGACTGACTCCATTAAATGTCCTGTGGGCATCGCTGTGGGAGTATTCTCTTGACTGCTAAATTATACAGGAGGGTCCAGTCTACTGTGGGGTAGTGCCATCCCTGGGGGAGGTGGCCCTGGGCCACATAAAGAAGCTAGCTGACAAGAGCCAGGGAGCAAGCAGTAAGTAGCTTCCTCCATGTTCTTTCTTTTTTTTTTTTTTTTTTTTTTTTTTTTTTTGCTCCAACTTGAGCGCCTACCTTTCCTTCCCTGAAGACAGACTAGACCCAGGACACGTCAGCCGAAGAGGCCCCTTCCTCCCCAGTTGGCTTTTGGTCATTGTTTTACCTCAGCAACAGAAAGCAAACTAGAACACACCCTAAAACTCTGTCTTTCCTTCTCAATCCAAACCGAGAGAATTTCCTTATTCTCACAAGTCTAAGCCACCCACCCGTAAACATGAGATGACAGTCACAACAGCACAAAGGGAACATTTGACCAAGATGCAATCTGCCTCCTTCTCCACATCGCCTCCTCGGTGCTGTGTCTGTCTCGAAGCTCCCTCTGCCTCTTTTGGATGCAAACCATTATATTTAGGGTCCACCAGAGAAATTCCTCCTCTGAAGAATCTTAATCTGATCACATCTTTTGGTCACATAGAGAACTCTATCCAGGTTCTGCAGATTAGGATGTGGGCCCCATTCTGTCCCGGCATCTCGGAGAAAATCAAACCTCCGTTCTGTCATTATTGTTAAATAGATCTGGAAATAATAAATAAGCCCCTCTAAGGCTTGACCCCATCCATAAATTCCAGCGGGTCCTGCCCCAGCTCTACCCACACCCACTGGCTGAACGTGATTCTGAATATAAATCCCTCAGCTGCACCTCGGTGCCCCATCCATCAACCCCCCCCCAGTACAAACTGTGAGCAATACCCCCCAACTGCTCCACTCTCCGGCCCTAGTCAGTTCTCTGGCACAAAATTAAATGTTCCTGGAATAAATTTGTGAGTTCATCCCAAATTAATGACAGGAAATAAGAAAAGCGCTGAGTTACTGCACTGTGTGCTCCTGTACATTTTCCTGGATTACAAGCGCTCCATTGGGTTGGTTGTGGTGCAGAAAAATGTCCCTCCATGTCTAGTAAAAGCTGCACTTGGCCCCGATCCTCTGGCCTGATGCTGGCTCAAATGTGGGCAATATGATTTCTTTCCCCTCCGTTCTCTGTCCAGCCATATCCTTGGATCCTGTAGGGTCCAAGGCCTTGCTAAGGCAGAGGGGAGGATTAACCAAGACTTCCTTCCTTCCACAGCCACCAGGAGCCTGGGCTCAGAGTGAAGCTTACCAGATGGAAGGAAGGCTGGGATCCAGGCGCCACCCCACACAGAATCAAGTCTTAATTATTAGTCACATTAAGAATGAACATAACTGAACAGAGAAGGCCAGCTATGAGATCGTGTGGCAGCAACGGGGGACACAATCTCAGCGTTGACCCCTACAGATAAATCTGAGATGCCCTATTCTGTTCTCATGGGCAAATCCAACAGGACCCATCTCCCTCCTGTAGACAAGGGAGAGCTTTGAGAAACTCACAGGCATTATTCACACGGTCTGCATTCTTAGTCAAGCAGGCCCCTGGTTGCTGCTAAGGGTTGGGACAGACTGGCTTAAAGAGCAATCAGATCTCAGCTTCTGATTGCTGTGGGCTCTTCCCATCACCAAGACATTTGCTGCCAGCCAAGAAGGTTTGAGAAATGCACAGAATTGCACTCCTCGGGCAATCTTCAGTGGAGAAGACAATTGCTCAAAGTGGAATGCTGACACCAACAGTCCTGCCAAGCACCCGGCTTAACCTGACAGTCCTGCCACAAATACACGCTTACTACTACCAATGTCTGGGCTCCCTGCAGCGCCCTGGACTTGCATATCAAAGCTGAGGCCAG
The DNA here is from genome assembly GCF_963924665.1 of Micromys minutus. Taxonomy (NCBI): domain Eukaryota; kingdom Metazoa; phylum Chordata; class Mammalia; order Rodentia; family Muridae; genus Micromys; species Micromys minutus. The sequence continues at coordinate 35,148,132 of NC_137961.1, read as the reverse complement.
CACATCAGGGGAACCAGAATCACCATGAGAGAAACGAGACAAAATGACCTTTCAGCAAGAAGGCAGCTAGAAAGAGCTGTGACTCTTCTTGTGAGGTACGGTGTCCAGACCCACAGACAAAGGGACACTCCTGACCCTACATACCCTGGCCTTGCCGCCTGACCCTGCCACCTGCTGACACGGTTGAGCCGTGAAAGCACTCCATGCTTGTAAATGCAAAAGTGCACGCCCATCCCCCTTCCTCCCCAGTCATTTTACAGTTCCTTGTTTAAAGCTGCTGCAGCTTCTCTGGCTAGCTGCTTTCTTCCTCCACCCACCACAGCAGCAAGCCTGGAGCTGCCGAGAGAAAGAAAGCAGGCTCCATTAACTGTCTTCACAGCAGTCAAGTGTATTCGCCTGACGTTTTAAAAATGAACACACATATCCTTTTGCATACAAATAGAAAACTACTGGGGGGGTGTAACAAAATCTATGCCATGGTGCTCTGATCTGGAAGGGGGAGAGGAAAACCGACGTTCACTTTTTTTTTTGTTTGGTTTGGTTGGATTGTTTTCTGTAGTGATCACGTGTGTGTGTGTGTGTGTGTGTGTGTGTGTGTAGTGATCAGAGCCATATATATATATGATCAGAGTCACACACACACACACACACACACAATGATTTCGGTCACAGAAAATCAATGTTGATATTTTCTATTTTAAAGGGGTGAAGAGTGAGTTCATTTTTGCTTCTTCCTTTTCCAGAGAAATGCAGGAAGATCATCTGCGGTTTACAGAGAGACAGGCGTGTCTGGGAGGGGCGTGCACACACTTGAACAGCTAACACAGCTAAGCGTGCGTGTGCGTGACGGGAGCACAGAGAACAGCCACAGTCCAGTTTTGCCTTCCATCTGCAACCTCCTGCTGAGTAAAAGCACCATCTGCATTCTCCTGACTGCGCTGAGAAATATTCAACATTTCTTCCTCCTCTCGCAGCCAGGAGAGTAGTGGGAACCTGTCTGCCACCCATGACCAGGCTCCTCTTGCTCTTTGTGGAAAAGCTGCTGTGTGGTCCTTGAGTAACCAGGACCACGCGAACACAGTCAATTAACCAAGCGAATGGGAACCATTTGGGCAAATAAACAAGAAACAAAGGAAACGGGGAGGGAGCGAGGCGGGGAGTGAAAGACCTCCGAAGGGAGACCCTCACTCAAATCTCAGGAGAGGCGCGCACCCAGTGAGTCACCAAGACCAGACTTGCTGCAATCGCACGAGGAAGTTTATTGAAAGTGAAACAGAGTGAGATCTCAGGCCAGCATGCTGGGGTCGAGACTCATACACCACGCAGGGGTAGAGGAGTTCGACAACAGCCTGAACTTGTAACGGGCTTATAAAGGCAAAAATCACAAAGGAGGGGGAGGACAGGGGGAATGAGGAAATTCAAAGGGGAAGAATCATACACTTTTTATCAGTACACCCCCCGGGCACACCTAGGGCGTTGACCTAGGGCGTTGAAACATTCCACAGAGGTCATCCGGACCTTCTGTGGTATTTTGGGAACTCAAATCTCAAGAAAGTGGGATTTCCTGGGTGGGATTTCCTGGGAGCGATTTCCTGCAGAGGAAATCCCTAGGGCAAGGAATCAGTGTCCTTTGACAACCTTTTACTCTTCAGGAGAAGTAGGAGTGTTACCCTGCTTATCACTGCATTGAGAAGGGGATATTTTCAATGATGGCTATTTACCTCTGGCGAGTGCACCAGGGTGGTAGAGACACTTGAGTCCGTGGGAAATGCAAACGCTTAGCCAGGTCTCTGGGCTCTTCAGCATCAGGCGCCTGGCCCACCCGGCAGTGTCAGGCATGGCCGGCTCCCTCTCATGACATGGGCCTCAAGTTGGACCTATCTTGGTGGGACACTCCCACAAGTTCTGTGCTCCCCTTACCCCAGCGTGTCTTGCAGACAGGATCAATTGTAAGTCAAAAGTTTTGTGGCTGAGTTGGTGCCCCGATTCCTCTACTGGAAGTCTTGCCTGTTTACAGGATGTTAGGAAAAGATTGAAGAGAGTGGCGGGTGGGGGTGGATGTGACCCAAGGAGGTGTGGTGAGGCCTGGGGGCAAGGGGGATGCCTCTGGGAGACCCTTGTTGGGAATTCCTTCCCCTGAGGGACCAGCCACAGGAAGGTATAGTGCAGAATGGAGTTTATTTAGCTCAAGAGGGGGGGTGCAGTTAAGAGGGTAGTAGAGGCAGAGAAAGGAGGGGGAGAAAGGGAGGGAGGAAGGAAGGAAGAGAGGGAGAAGGAAAGAGGAGAAGAGTTGAAAAGTAGAGGCTGGCCATGAGCACGTGGAGAGAGAGGGGTAAGGGAATGGGGAAAAGAGGGGCAAAAGAGGGGAGAGCAAGGAAGAGAGGAGGGGGCAAGCAGCCCTTTCATAGTGTCTGGTAACTGGGGCAAAGCATAACTGTCTATTGCCAGGTAACTGTGGGGTGGGATATACCTGGCTGTTGCCAGGAAACTGAGGGGTGGGTTTACAGAATCTCAACACAGAAAATAGCCAATTCAGGTTCCAGATCCTCTATTACTAGGAGTCTTAGTTAGGATCACCCTCTTAGATTCCTGGGAATTTCCATGGCATTAGATGTCTACCTTACCCCCCCATCTGGCCCCCAATTCCAGTCATGTCTCTCAAGATTCTCTCCCTCCATCTTCTCACCTGACCCCTCTGTTCCTGTACCACCCCAGTCTGCTGGTGATATTTATCTATTTCCCCTTCTCAGGGAGATGTATGTGTCCTCTCTATATTAGCATTCTGTCTAAACTCCACCCCACAGTTACCTGCCAACAGCCAGGTATGCTCCGCCCATGGTTACTTGGCACTAAAAAAGGGGTAGCTTGCCTCCTCCCTCCTCAACCTCCTGCTCTTTTGCCTCCCTTCCCCTCTTGCTCTCTTACCCCTTTGTTCCCCCCCATTCCCTTCTCCCCTCTCTCTCCACATGCTCATGACTGGCCTCTTCTCTACTCTTCTCTTCATCCTCTCTCTCTCTCTCTCTCTCTCTCTCTCTCTCTCTCTCTCTCTCTGCCCCTACTACCCTCTTAACTCCCCTCCCCATGCCCTAAATAAACTCTACTATACCTTTGTACGCCTGGTCCCTCATGGGGAAAGGATGCCCAACATGGGCCTGCCAGAGACACTCCCTTCCCCCACACCTCACCACACCTCCATAGAACACCCCCCCACACACACACACACACTCTATCTTTTCTGTAACAACCTATCCTCCTTGAGCTATCCTTGTTACTTAGCCTCTCTGGGTCTATAGATTGTGGTATGGTTGTCCTTTACTTTGCAGCTAATATCCACATATAAGTGGGTCCATAGTATGCTTGTCTTTGGTTCTGGGTCTAAGTTACCTCACTCAGGGTGATCTTTTTTTTTTTCTAGTTTCACCCATTTTGCCTGCAAATTTCATGACATTATTTTTTTTAACAGCTGAGTGATACTCCATTGTGTAAATGTACCACATTTTCTCTATTCATTTTTCAGTTGAGGGACATCTAGGTTGTTTCCAGATAGAACTACACACCACCAGAGGGGGAAAACGGTGAATAAAATAATTCCTAAGGATGCTTTGCTATACTCGTAGACAGGAGCCTGGCAGAATCATCAGAGAGGCTTCATCCAGCAACTAATGGGAGGAAGTGCAGAGACCTGTATCAAATATTAGGCAGAGCTCAGGGGATGCTGCTGAAGAGAAAGAAGGATTGTAGGAGCCAGAGGGGCTCAAGAAAATCAGGTCTTATAAGGAAGGTCTCACAGAAACCGAACCCACGCTCAAAGAGTCTGAGTGGGTGGGTCTAGGCCCTGGGCATGTGCGGCACAGTTGTAGAGCTTGCTCTTCTTGTGGGACCCCTAATGGTGGAAGCAGAGGCTGTCTCTGAATTTTCTGTCTACTTTTGGGACCCTTTCACTCCTACTGGGTTGCCTTGTCCAGCTTACTATAAGAAAAGGTACTTAGCATTGTTGCGACCTGATATGCTGTGTGTGGTTGATATCCCTTAGAGGTCGGTCCTTATCTGAAGGAGGAATGGATCTTGAAGAGAAGGTAAGTTGTGGGGAGGGACTAGAAGGGAAGAAGGGGGCAGGAAACTGCCGCTCTAATTTATTAATGAATTCTTAGCTAGACAGGAAGCAGAAGAGGGTAGGAGGAGCCAGTTTCAAGTTTCTAAGCTTTAACCTGGGTCCAGGAAGAACTGTCCTAGTCCTGCCTGCAACATTCTCAAAGACCCAATAACCTCCCATCAGGCCCCGCCTCAGTAGGTCCTACCACCTAGAGACCCAACCTCCTACACATGGGCCTGTGGGAGTTAATCACATCTAAACTGTAGCTGTGGGAATTGCAAAGTAACTGGGGGAATGGAGCTAATTAAAGGTTCCCTTGCACTGAGAAACATGAGCCCAATACAAGGAAAAGGTGATGCCGACAACCCCAGCTTAGAAACAATCTGTCTAAGAAGGGTGCATAGTCACACATTTCTGTTCCACCTCTAAAGGAGAAAGCATGGCAGTCACACACTCACTACACATACAATGGGAAAAGACAGGTTAGCAACACTGTCTGAACTTTCAGACACCTAGTCTCACCAGGCAAACTTCTGACAGAAAATAGAGAGAAAGGAGGTGCCTGTGGTAGGGTACCCGTCACATTTGGCAAAGGGTGCCAAGTACCAATCCAATACTCTGGCGTCTTAAAGAGTTAAAGGCTGGCTCAGAGCGTGAAACTCCTGCTTCCCACAGACATAAGGGCAGGACCTTCCCTGAGTTTCACTCATCAACCCTGTCAGTACTTACTGGGAAAATGAGGGGGAGGGGGTCCCTAGAAAGCTTAAATCCATGGACCAGCAAAGATATTGCTACAACTCCATCAGACCAATCCTCCCAAATTCCACATAGAGAGGTTCTCTTCCCAGGGAGAGATCTACTATACCAGCCAGACCACCGAAGCAGAACTTATTAAAGCTCTGCCCACAGATAAAGGTGAGTTCATAGTCTAGGACAACCAGTGCTCCACAAAGCAGGAGTACTTGTGAGAGCCACAGCTCCAAGACCCAGGCTTCCGGGAAGACGAATGCTAAAACAGATCATCTGAGACCATCACCCAAGATACCCACATAGTGGGATATCCTGTCAGCAGACTGTGGAAAGAGAGGAGGTTGGAAGGAACTTATGGGAGGAGTCTGGGAAGTGGCAGAGAGGAGCAGGATGGTAGGATCAATGCAGTCTTCTGCTTCTCACACACAAGGGTCTGAAAGATTCAACATAAAGGTTAAAGTAAAACAGAAACAAATTCGTGAGAATTTCTCTCCAGGGAGAGTTCAACTTGAGAATCATGAGGAGAAAAGATGAAATCCATGATTGTCTAATTAAAGCAGCCCCTGCTGGCCTCTTGAAGTCCCTTTAATATGAGAACTAAGATGTTCACAGCAACTAGAGTTGGCACTTATCCATTGTTAAAGGGAAGGAAAGGGAAGGAAAGGGAAAGGACACACATCATGGGATAAGGTCACAAGTTTAGTGTAAATTATACCAGATTGAAGAAACAGGAACATACTCTTAACTACAAATAAAAATCTTAACTTTCAGGGACATCACAAATCAGAAATACCTTGTTGGTGGTGCTTATTTGTTTGTTTTTGTTTTTCAAGTCAAGGTTTCTCTGTCTAGCCTTGGCTGTCCTGGAACTCACTCTGTAGACAAGGCTATCCTCAAACTCAGTGATCTGCCTGCCTCTGCCTCCCAAGGCTTGGGACTAATGGTGTGGATCACCACCCAGTTAGGATTATATTCCTAACGATCTTAACTGCAAACAGAACACTTAACTTGCAAGGTATATATTTTCCTGTTTTAGTATATTGTTCTTGCTTTGGTCTCACAGAAGGAAGAACAGAAATCCTCTGGTAGTAACCACATCCCTCAAGTAAGGAATCACTGAAGAAATCCAACACTTTGGTGCACTCTGGGTTACTCAAGATGATGAGAAATTTCACTCAGCCTGCCACCTCCTGCCCAGACCTGTAATACCTGGCAACCTGGCATTCAAACCTGACAGAGAGGGGGAGGGGAGAGGGAGGAGAAGATGGAGGGGGGGAGATGGAGAGGGAGAGGAAGGAGAGGAAGGGGAAGATGGAGAGGGTGAGGAAGATGGAGAGGGAGATGGAGAGGGAGAGAAAGATGGAGAGAGAGAGGAAGATGGAGAATGAGGGGGAGGGGGAAAATGGAGAAGGAGGGGAAGAGGGAGAGGAAGATGGAGAAGGAGGGGGAGGGGAAGATGGAGAGGGAGAGGAAGATGGAGAGGGAGGGGAAGATGGAAAGGAAGAGGAAGATGGAGAGGGAGGGGAAGATGGAGAAGGAGAGGTGCCCATCTCCACTCATTTAAGACATCACTTGAGTTTCTTTTAGTTTTTAAAGCATTCAGACGGACCTGCCTACACACTCAAGCACACACGTTCACACTTGCTATATGGCAAGAGAGAAGGGTGAACACACTCTGAGGAGACAACATGATCACCAGCAGTGGATCTAGACTTCCTCAAAGAAGAGAACAGAACAAGGCAGATAAGAGTCTTCAAGGAACAATGGCTAAGAATTTTCTAAAACTAATACTATTCACCAATCACAAATGGAAACCACAGAAAGCATGAGGCAAAGCAAACCAAACACCCACGAGGTACATGCGCATATCTGAAAATCAAAGGAAAATCGGAAGTAAAATAAGCAGCCGGGCATGAGGTGACATTAGTGACAGAGAAACAGAAGGAAACGTGTGAGATGTCACCATGCACCTAGTAGGAGCACTTGTCAGCCTGGCACTGTCAAGTGCTAGTGAAGACGTGAAGAAACAGAGAACGCAGGGTTCGGTGATACAAAATGAATTGGCTACATGGGAGCCGGTCTCTGGTTGTATATGAAAATAAACAGGTTCTTTCTACATGACTCAGTGATTCTAAATCTAGATATTCATCCTAGAGAAGTGAAAATTCACCTGTACAAATGTTTGTCATGAGCCTACTTCAATTTCCAAAACTAGCCAACAACTCAAGCATCCTTCAGTGGGAAAGCAAGTAGCACACTGGAATTGTTCAGCCATGAGAAAGCAATAATCTATCAGAGCACAGAGAAGAGATGCATCTCCCAGTGTGCGGACTGAGAGGCCATCTCAGACAATCAGATGCTCTTCCATGTCATTTACACTTGGTACAAGGTGAAGCTACGGAAAGATGCAGCGTCTCCGTGGTCACCAGGCTTTGTGAAGACTGATCAGATGTGGTATGCGTGTTGGCATCCAGCTTCTACCTCAGGGTATCCAGTTGCCTGTGCACACTGGACTAGAAGGATGAGTCAGAGTCTGGAACCAGTGGTGTCTGCAGCATCCCGGTTCAGCTGGGAGTGAGTGCAGTGGGTGGGGGAGGGGCCTCTCCAAGGATCTTAGTGGTTCAGCTCTTTCAGAGTGTCCTAGCTTGTATACATACCTTTATTCAGGATGGTGTTGTATGCATACACTTTATTCAGGGCGAATCAGGGACATATATGGGTCTTGGAGAATGGGAAGGAGTTTTCAGGGTAAGTGAAAATCATTAGCTGGACTTCATACAAATGAGGCTACTCTGAATGCCTCATTTGTATGGAGAGACATTCCAGGTACTTGCTGATCAGGTTCTTACTGGGGAATAAGAGCTTGTAGGCTTGCCAAGGACTACTCAACCTTCCCCAGGTACAGGCTGTAGGGGCTCAGGATCCCCAGACACGGTCTGAGAAGGGGAAGTCCTTCTGGTAAAGGGGGTCCTCCATTTTGAGCATAGCTCAAAGAAGCTATCATGGTAGACTTGGACCTTTCTTAGCAGGGTTTCCTCACAATCAGGTGTCCAACTGTCAACATGAAGAATTTTTGGATGATAGAACAGTTCTGTTTCCAAAATACAGTTTCTATTACAAAGATACATGTATTGAAATTTATATGATTATATCTTCAAAGGACTAGTTTTACAGTGTGTATATTTTTTAAAAGGCTTTAAAACAAAGGAACTAGAAGATAGAGATTGATTTTATGACCAGGAACCTTGTACTGTAGCTAATGAGCTTGCTCTTCTCTGACCTTTGAATTAATTAATTCAAGTCTTGACTTTTTAATTGTGTGGGACTACCTTGAGTCTTAGCAAGGTTCTGTTTACAAGCAGCATAGTCCCCTTTGCCTAGATACCAGGTGCTATGCAATTTGCACCCATTTGGGGTTCGCTCAGCAGAAGGACATTCCAGGGCTGTGAAGGGATTAACAGTAACATGAAGACTGTGTATGACACAATACTGCAATGTCTGATTCATCTGGATTTCACTGCATAATCCTGTTAAGTTTATGTTTTAGTTTTTTGATAGTTTTTTCTCTACTGCCTCTAAGCTGAAGACAGGCATGGAGAAGAAAGGGGGATAGGAGATGTGGGAATGTGCTGACTGGATGGCCGGACCTGGCAGACCCATGCCAAGGTATCCCCCTGAGAAATAATGTCCTGCAACACACCTGTTATAAAGGAGGCTTATTTGGGTGAAGGGAAGAAGTGAGGGTCTGGAGAAGGGATAGAGGTAGACAGACAGGAGCAGAGCCATGAAGACAAGAAGTGGGGACTGAGGAGGACAGAAAAACAGACAGAAAGGAAAAAAAAAAAAAAAGACTGGCTAGGCACACGTGACAACAGAGAGGGAACTGGGGTGGCAAGCAGTCCTTTTATAGGACACCCACACCTGGTGGCAGCACGTAATGGCTGCAGGTGATGACATAAGCCATTGCTAGGTCCCTGGAGGAGCCTAGCAGATCACCTGTAAGCTAACACCCTATCCTTATGCCTTCAGGACTCACCAGCTTCTAACTGCTGAAACCTCCCAGAGGATGCTTAAAGGTGGACAGGCTGCTGGATTGGCTCCATTTATAGAAAGGCTGGCCAAGATTTCAACAGTGACTTCCTAGTGATGTCATTTCCTGTGTCAGTTTCTCATCACTGTGACAAAATTTCTGACATAAAAGCTCAGGGAAGGGAATGCTTCTTTTGGCTCATGGTTTCAGAGGCCTCAGCTCAGGTGGGCTGGACCCATTGTTGGAAGTCTGAGCTAGCCTGCTCACCAAGGCAGGGAGCAGATAATGAGGTAGATCAGCTCACTTATGACAGTCAGGAAAACAGGAAAGAGGTGAAGGACAAGATACAGCTCTTCAAGATAAACACACACACACACATGGACTGACTTCTTTTTATTATCCCCACCTCCTACCCTTATAACCTATGACTTATGTCATCATTTTATGAATTCATAAACAGATTAATTCATCGATGAGGTTAGAGCCCTCAAGATCCAGTCACTTCCCCAAACTGCATCAGCTGTCAGTCAAGTTCCCAAAACACAGCCATCACTGGAAATCTCCAGTCTAACCGTCAGGCTTCTGTATAAACTGCTTAGACCTAAATCCCTGATCCCTAAATCCCTGTGTTTCTGCACAGCCCAAATTCTACACAGCCCAAAGACAACATCTCAGGGTCTTGGCTACAAATTAGAATCTACTATATGTTGTGTTTTTTAAATAATTTTACTGATTGTTATTGGAGAAACCGTAATTCCCCCATGACTCCGCTTTCCCTGGGGGAAAGAATATTTAATCACTTTCAGATATTCATTGTTCAGTACTTCTTCATCAGAAAAGTTAATTATCTCTCCTGACCTTATCTAAGTTTGGGGAAATGAGTTCAGAACATTTTGCTCAGCTCAGCCTATCTGGGCTCATATTCACTTCAGACTTGTCAGCCTTCAGAGAGAAAGACAGGAGAGGGAGCCTTCTGCCTCCAACCCTGTGGCAGGACCAAGGCGAGGTGTGTCTACTATTGTTCAAGCAGACTGTCTCGCTCAGCAGTTCGTGGTTGTTACTCTTAACCCAATGTAATCGGTGATCTAAGTGAGTTTCCAATTCTCTAGTCAACTTCATCAATAACAAACTACTATTGATCTGCTTCTCACAGGTTATTTCTTAATTGATTCCAAATTTAGGGGGAAACGAAGAAGGGAAAATTGATCCTAGTTTTAATGTTACTCATGTGTTCTCAAAATCAAGCTCCTGTGTTATTTGCTAATTGGCTCCTCATCTGTGTGGCTTCTTATTCAACATGGTGTGTTCTTTAAGCTCTTCAGCGATGTCTTTCCACCACCTTGTTAATGGGGAGAAGATTCTGATATTATTTTTCCTTTTGCATCTGACACATTTTCCTTTCTACCCACTTTTAACATTTTCTTTATCACTGACGCTAAACATTTAGAATGGCATGAGTCTTCATTAGATTTCTTTTCATATTTGTGTGCTTTGTTTTTGCAGTCTGGAGCTACAGATTTACAGTTGTCAAGTATGAGCACTTTTCAGCCATGGTTTATTCAAATGTCTTCTGTTCTTAACCCACCTCCAGCACCCCATCACACATACATTTGGCGATTTGGTGCTGTCCCATAGCTCCCTGGCAATCTGATATTTTTATATTCTTATAAGTATTTTTCCTCAGCTTTCTTCAGAAATACAGTTAAGTTCATTAAAAAGTGTATCAACTTTTTAGCTCTTGATTTTAAGACTTGTTAAGTGGATACATGACCATGTTTAATCTACAGCTAATAAATGTTTGTGGATGCAGCCAGATCTTCTGAGAACTTTCCCCAAACCCCAATGAACTACAAGCTTTTTCAGTCTTGTTATAGACAGAGGACTGTTCCCACAATTACTCCGGACTTTAATTCTTAAGATGTTTCTTCAGTACATGTGCTGCTGATCAGCGCTTTGATGAATTCAGTAGAACCTTTCTGTTCCTTTAGAGTCCCTCTCTCATCTGGGCATGCTGGTGCGTTCCTTTAATCTCAGCACTTGGGAAGTAGAGACAGGCAGATCTCTGACTGAGTTCAGAACTAGCTTGATCTACAAAGTGAGTTCAAAGATAGTCAGGGCTAAACAAAGAAACCCTGTCTAGAACAAACAAAGAAGAAAAAAGGAGGAGGAAGAGGAGGAGGAGAAGAATCCATCTACAGCACTCATTCCCTAGGCTTTGTCTTAAAGTCTCCAGATATTCTAATCCCCCTTGGCTTTAACTCAAGGACACTAGTGGGCTGTTTGAGTTACATTCCTTGTTCTATGACCTGGAAACTCAAAAGAGTAGGCGGGGGGGGGGGCAATGATGTGATCACCTAGTTTAATTTCTATCTGTTGTCCTGTCAAAACTAGGATGAAATAACAGGCTTTCTCAGAAAAAAAATGAAGTATAAATTTATCTTCACCAGATCTTTAACAGAAATATTAGAAGTTCTTCTGGCAGGAGAAAAGGTATGACAAATAGCAATTTAGATCTATACCAAAAAAATCAGGTGCTCGATAAAAGACAAACATAGGTAAATGGTGCTGGAGAAATGGCTTAGTGCTCAAGAGCACTTAGGGTTAGGTACTCTTGCAGATAAAGAGATCAACATCAAATCCTTTTATTTGAATGAACAGCACTGAGCCACCACACCAGGCTGCACCCTCCCCTTCCTCAACCAGCAAGCTTGGTAGAAGCACTGAGCCATTTCCAAGCCATCGCTGAGGGCCTTATTGATGTTTGTGTCCCTCAAGTTACCACAGAGGGCCATTTGAATGTCCATGGCCTGGGCTACGACCTGAGGCCATGGTGAAGCCAAGCTACACTGTCTGTAGCCCAAGCTATCACCACAGGCGAAGGGTATGTCCATGATCTGGAATGCCCTGAGCTGTGCTGTTACTGGGGCCACACTGATCTGAGTGGCCTCTGTTGCCACCTAAGGTCATAGAAATGTCTATACCTGTACTGCTACTAGAAGCCATATTTATGTGTGTGTCCTGTGATACCACTTAAAGCCATGTGATGTATTGCTCTGTGCTGTCCCTGACGTCCATGTCTGGGTCCTGGGTCCTACTGCAACCTGGGTCTACGTTGATGTCCATGGCCCATGCTACTATCAAAGGCCATGTGGATGACTGTGGTCTGTGCTGCAGCCTAAACCATGTGATATCCGTGAGCTGTGCTGGTGTAAAGTAATAAGGTATAATATGAACATGAAGAAATCAGTATACCAACATACACAATATATAGTATGCCTATATAAATAATAGAAATTATAATAATATATTGTATAATAAATATGCTAAAGAAGAAATCAAGAAAACAAAAGCATTCAAAATTGTCTTTTAAAAAGAGAAACTTTGAAATAACCTAGCAAAGAGGTAAAGGACTTTATGAAATAAAATCATTAAAACATTTTTTAAAAAAAGATTGTAATCACTATAAGAGATGGAAAGACTTCCTAGACAGAATAATTAATATTATAAGATGCCCTCCAAAAAATCAACCTATTCCCATCAAAATTTCAATACCATTCCTCAGAATAATAAGAAATGAAATTCATGTGAGAGCGTAAGTAAATAAACAAACAGCTGGAGCAGACGTGAGCGAAACAGTGATATTGTCTGGATTGCGTGGGTCGCAAAACCCAATTCCAAGTTATAGTCTGAGCTACAATTACAAAAACAGTGTATATGGCATGAGCACGGACACATAGATCATGAAATATAATAGGTGATTCAGATATAAGCCTACACAGCTACAGCCACCTGAACATCTGTCCATCTGTCCATCTGTCTATCTCTTCACATACATCTTTTCATCTATCTCTGTCTGTCTGTCCGTCCATCCATTTATATATATAGTATATATATATATATATATATATATATATATATATATATATATATATATATAGTCTCACTCCACAGATGCCACTCTAGTTTGGAGCCCTGCACATGGATTCTGTCACTCGGTCCACAGGCTACATACACTCTCCATGAGATTCTCTTCCCAGGTGGTTCACTCTGCCCGTCCTGGTTCTTCTGCCCAGGAGTGTTTCTTTACCCTACTGCCCAGCACAAACATGACTCTAAGGCCCAATAGGTTCATATATTACATTCTCAACACACAAACTCTCTATACAATAAGATTACATCAACTGAACAAAGATACAACTGCCCTTCTATATGAGGTAAGATGACCTACAGAATCCCTTAAAATATTTATATCTACCTGTCCCCAGTTTAGTCCACCTGGATTTAGGTCTGCTTTCTTCGGCTCCATCTTGATTTTCCTCCCCCAATCTCTGTTTTTCTTTCATTTTCCTACCTTTTCTATGCCTACCTCTCCACTGTCCAATAATGTATCAACTTAACATAAATCTATATATCACCCATTTTGTTTACTTTAAAAAAATACAAACAATAAAACACTTTAAATGTAAGCTATGTACAGCTATTACCACTTGAAAATATTTTAAACGACTATGTTTTCTCAAAGTTAATTATCTTGGGTAGGCTATAAAACTAAATTAGTCTTCAACTCTGTCAGAAATCTGAGGATGGCCAAATATCTAAAAACAGAAAACCTAACACGTTTTCCAGAGCTGAGAGGTTTTAGAAACAAATCTCCACTAGCAGTCTCCTGTTAGCAACATGTGAGAGCAAGTCTTTGGCCTTCTGGTTCAGGATCACTGACAGACCTTGAAATGCAGAAATCCTGAAGGGCTGATAATTTTGGCTTAGCAAAGATTACCAGTCAACTATTTTGCACAAAGTGTCCCTTTCAGGACAGTATTAGTCTGTAGATGAAATTGGCAGTTTCTTCCCAGTGGCTATCTAGCCATAAAGTATACGTCACCTCGAGGTAGAGATGCTCAATTTCTTTATTAATTCCACCAAAGGGGAACTGCATGGAGCAGATATGTCTCAACAAAAGGTAAATAACATTAAATGTCATAATTTATGGACTTGTGACACTTTTGAAAATTATCGAACTACAAAAGATATCTGAACTGTTAAGCCTTGAATATTCTTGGCCATTTTTTAATTGAAATACCTCAAAAACACCTTTTTATTGACTCATAACCATGAGTTTGTTATTTAGCCCTTAACTAGAATTGTTTAATGAACTAAAAATAGTGTATCAACCTTAAATCTGTATCAAATAAATTTTATAGCACTGTAAAGATTATAACTTTAACTTTGTATCAATTACAAAGATTCCTACAGAAGAGAAGAAGATTCCAAGAGAGGAGGTAAAGATGGAGCTGGAGAAAGCAGACCTGGATCCTGGTGGCCATAATTGGCATTAGGTAGATTTAAATATTTTTAAGGGATTTTATAGGTCTATTGTCTCTTATAGAAGGGCAGTTTGTATCTTTGTCTATTGGATGTAATCTTATTGTATAGAGGGTTTGTGGATTGAAAGTTTGACATATAAACCTGTATGAAAAGCTATCAGGTCTTGAAGTAACATTTGTGTGGGGTAGTGGTGGAAAAAAACACACCAGGGTGATCCACTCAGGACAGAACCAGCAGGGCAGGCAGAGTGAACCTCCTGGGATAGGAATTGTGTGGAGAGGGCAGCTTGCAGACTGAGTTCATGCATTCAGCTTCATACTAAAGGGGTGCCTGCAGAGTGAGACCACGGGGACCAAGAAAGAGATGAGGCACCAATATTTAATATTTACTGCAACATACTATGTATCCGTGGCTGTCCTGGAACTTGCAATGTAGACCAGGATAGTGTCAAACATGCTTATGTTCTGTGTGTGTTAGGATTAAAACCATGACCTATTATACCCAGCTTGGCCATCTGATTTTGACAAACATCGTAGTTTGGATTTTACTGCTGTGAACAGATACCATGACCAAGGCAACTCTTATAAGGACAAAATTTAATTGGGGCTGACTTACAGGTTTAGAGGTTCAGTTCATTATTATCAAGGCTGGGACATGGAAACATTCAGGCAAGCATGGTGCAGGAGGAGTTGAGAGTTCTTCCTCTTCATCTCACTTCCAGGGAGCTAGAATGAGTGTCTTAAGCCCACACCCACATCTACACACCTAATCCAACGAGGCCACACCTCTTAGTGGTGTCACTCCCTGGGCCAAGCAAATACAAACCATCACAACAAAGATACCAAAAATTGGAGAAAAGATAGTCTTTTCATCAAATGGTACTTAGAAAACAGACATTCTCTCTCTCTCTCTCTCTCTCTCTCTCTCTCTCTCTCTCTCTCTCTCTCTCTCCCTCTCCCTCTCTCTCTCTCAACCTGTGTGTATGTGTGTGTGTGTGTGTGTATGTGTGCTCTGTGTGTGTGTCTGTCTGTCAGCCAAAGCAAACTCTAAATTTATCAAACACCTTAGTGTAATAATCAGAGAGAGGAGAAATGAAAAAAATAATTTAATAAATAGGTACAGGTGAGGAAATTCTGAAGAAAACTTCAACAACTCAAGACATTTTGTGAAATTTCAAAGCTTCATTGAAGCCAAGCAGGGACTCAAGCAAAGAGACCACCATAGAATACCAGAAATCTTCAGTAGCTACAGATCTGACTGAGAATTAATGTATAGAATGGCAGCTCTCAACCTTCGGGTTTGCATATTATTTACATTGTGATTCATAACAATAGAAACTTTTCATTTATGAGGCAGCAATGGAATCATTTTGTGATTGGGGGTCACCACAACATATGGAATTGTATTAAAGGGTCACAGCATTAGGAACATTGAGAATCACTGATACACAAATAAAACATAAATTTAGGTAAATAAAGAACTCAAAAAAAACTAAACAGGAACTCAAATAACACAATCTATAACTGGACTAAGGAAATTAACACACAATTCTCAAAGGAAGAAATGACCACTAAACATGGCCACTTAACTTCAATAGCCATTAGAGAGCTATAACTAAAACCTCAGTGACATAGTCTCCCAGTCAGAAGTACAGTCACTGAGAGACCTATACTGGCTGGACATTCTCTAAACTGCACCCTTATATGCTGCTGATGCAAGTGTAAACAAGTTCAGCCATGATGGAAGTCAGCATGGAGGTTCCTCAGTCATGTGACATAGTTACATGAGTCCTAGGTGTTCACACAAAGGCCTACACATCACAGAGATACTATGTATCGATGCGTATTGCAGCACATTTTACATATTACAGGCTCAGAACAGTAATTTACCTAGCTTGGGAATCTCTCCTGAAAAAGCATAGCTTTTGTGGGGAGTTACTTTATGTTCAAAAGCTCATCAAAGGGGGAACTGGGAGGAGGGCTGGTGTAGCTGAGGTATCATACATACACAGGCAGTCGGAGGGAGTCTTCAGCTTTGCAGGGCACTGGCTGGAGACTCTGCTACCTTCCGTGCATGCTACTTGGCATTCTCAAAATAAGGCAAAAGAAGAATGTCACCGTGCTTTTCAAATGACTTAAAAACACAAAGTGTCAGGTAAACTTGAAAATAACAGGTAAAATATTAGAGTGTAAGGAATAATTTTCCCACAGGGGAGGCTGTTTCAGAGGGGTCTGCTGCAGTAAGTCCATGGGGTAGGTTATCTGCCTTCTTTTCACAAGTTGGAGCTTACTGTAGGCCTGAGATAGGAGGGAGGCAGGAACTGCTGGGCTCTGATCTGCCCAAGGCAGTGGTAGCTGCGCTCCCCACTAATGACAAGGGAGGCACTGGAAATAAACCTTCCTTATTCTTAAATTTTCGAGAGCTCACGGTTCTCTGTCCTAAAATAGTTGTACTTCCTAGTCACAAGTCTACACTGTGAAGTCGCTGAGATCAAAGCTCGTAGCTCTTCCATATAAATGCGCCCACATTTTGCTCAAGCCCTTTCATATAAAAAGTTCAGAACACTGTAAAACTATATGTCACGGTCCTCACATCCTGGTCTCTCTCATGTGAGGCACAGGGGGTGGAGAGTGCTGAGGGCCTTTTAAACTGGAAGGTGGCTGGAATAAAACGGAAGTGGAGGCCACCCTCGGGGCACTTCACTGACTAGGTCAGGCGGTCACTCCAGTTCAGGACTACACCTGGGAGGCAGTTTGTTAACCACGTTTGTGACAAACTTAGCGATGACTTCTCCAACTAGATCCTCAGCCCTATGGTCTGTCTCTACCAGGCAGGTTCAAAGGAAGGATAAAAGAAATCTCTGGTGCCAAGGGGCTATTACGGGCTCAGAAGGAAACCACAGACAGGATGTAGGCAAAAGCCTGAAGTCCTCCCAGGTAATGTCTGATTTCATCAATTTTGTGTTCCCCGAACCTGACTATTGGAAAAAGGAAAATCTAAACATTTTCACAGCACACAAATGGCAGTATGGCTTATCAGCATGAGATAGTGGCTCAGGACAGGGGGTTCTTGACAAGCAAAGTGGAATGGGGGCATATCCTGACAGAAGGATTTGGCCTGGATGCTAAATTCCTTGAGAATGAGTTTCTAAATGACACTTGACCTCAGTGACTTCTTTCTCATGGTTCTCAGCCCATGGCAGCCTTTATAGCCCAAGGGCCTGGGGTCATAATGGTGAAGAGATTAAGTAGACTTTGTCCTGTTAGCCCAGAGAGTTCTAGAGGACATCTTCTCTTGCCTTGACCTCCCATCTGAGTTCTAAGAAATTTTTCATGTCCGAAACATGTGTTTTCCTTCCCCCTTTGACCTGAGGAGCACAGGCAAAAACTCACCTCATTCTGTCTCCGTGAAGGAAAGGTTAGCAGTGGCCGTAGCAGGTACCGTCCAAGCCCTCGGGCAATCATGGATGAAGAGAATCTATCCTGCTCAAATTCTCCTGGGACAGTTGCTTTGGGATACTCCCTTGAGGAATATTGACCAGACACCATGCACTTTTGTGCTGATCGTAACTCGTCACTCTTGGGACAAGAGTGAGATTGAAGATGGTTCTGGGATGCCGGGCTTGGCCGCAGGTTCAGTTCTCATAGCACGGCAGAAAACAGATAGGGAATGTGAACCCTGCAACATGCCCCTGTCTCATGCCTTCCTGCTCTTAGATTTTGGTGCCATTTCTTTTCACTTTTTTTTTTTATTTTACGTGCATTGATGTTTTGCCTGCATATATGTGAGAGGGTGTCCAATCTTGGCATTACAGACAATTGTGAGCTGCCATGTGACCGATGGGATTTGAACCTGGGTCCTCTGCAAGAGCAGTCAGTGCTCTTAAGAGCTGAGCCATCTCTCCAGCTGCTTTAGTTCTATTTTTAAAGTTCCTTTTCTGAGACAGAATACAGACTGCCTCCCACAGATATCTTGCTCTAGCAGACCCGATGTGCCCTGGTGACATTTTATTGCTTGTGTATCTGTTCTCTGACCTTGTTTGAGAAATTTTGCTCTTTTTTTTTATTGGATATTTTTATGTATTTACATTTTAAATGTTATCCCCTTTCCCAATTTCCCCCTCTCCCATCCCCCATTCCTCCTGCTTCTATGAGGATGTTCCCACTCCCACCTCAACACCATGGCATTTCCCCTACATTGGGGTATCGAGCCTTCACAGGACCAAGGGATTCTGCTCTTATTGATACCAGACTATGCCATCCTCTGCTACAAATGTGGCTGGAGCCATGGGTCCCTCCATGTGTGCTCTTTGATTGGTGTTTTAGTCCCTAGGAGATCTGGGATGGTCTGGCTAGTTGATACTGTTCTTTTTATGAGGTTGCAAACCCCTTCAGCTCCTTCAGTCCTTTCTCTAACTCCTCCTTTGGGACTCCATGCTCAGTCTGATAGTTAAATGGAGACTCTTTACTCTTAAGCAGAGATTGGAAATTCACTGTCCACATACACAAGCTACCTGTTCTTATAAATAAAGTATTAATGAGTCACAGCTCTGCCCATGTATGTTACCCCCAGACTGCTTCCCTAACTTCCCTAAAACAAAACACATTGAGTAATTGTTACAGAGAATAAAATGAATTCTGTGCTGTTCTATTTCAAGAGTGACTTGTTTGTATTTCATGCATACTGGAACTTTGCTGCATGTCTGTGCATGCAGCATCTGCAGAAGAGGGCATCAGATCCCCTGGAACCAAAGTTACAGACAGTTGCTAACCCACCACATAGGTCTGGGAATGAAACCTGGGTCCTCTGGAATAGCAGGCAGTGCTCTTAACCACAAAGCCATCTTTCTAGGCCATAATTCTGTGCTTTTCATAGTGCCCAAAGTGCAAGTATATGTGTAAATAAACGTTATTAATACCTATCTCTTCATATAACATAAATTTTATATGCTTATAGGTAATATGTCTTTGTTCAAAAGAATCCAATAGGGTATTTTTTGTGTTTCTGATTTATCGGCTCCCTGTATGGCTATGGGAGTCAAAGCATGGCTGATAAATATAGAATCAGAAAACCGTGGGATATCCTTATGTGAAGTTTCTCAAGACAGGGCGATAAAAGTAGAATTTGGTGACATGTCTTGTTATGACATGTACCATTCTTCCTTGGATCAAAGTATTAAGTCAAAGAGGCAATGGGAAATAATATCGAAGTCATATTTAGTTAGGGGCAAAGGGGGTAATCTCACAGACTTGAGAGACTTCAGGCCTGCCTAGAAAGCTGGAGTTGGAAGTACACTCTTTCCCACTTAAACTGTCTTAGCTTTAAGAGATGCATTAAAGAACAGCACACAAACAAGTGGCCACTTTGGCTACTCGAATAGAAGCAATCTGTAGGCCTATTGTCTCAGCGAGTTGATGACCACTATGTTTTCTGGAACTTACTAGGGCTTTTCTAATTAGGTGGAAAGTTTGCTCAATTACCAAATTCCTCACAGGCCAGCAGAGTACTGAGTTAAAGATCTGCTCCTCAGAAATAAGACTCCACTGGGGCTATAGAAGGTCCCAGGAGGGGATGCCACACAGGAAGCCTCAGTCGGTGCAGGCTATGTGGAAAGTATAAAACTTACTTACAAATACTATCATTTACTTAACTAAAAAATAAATAAATAAACTGTCAAACGTTTTCAAATAAATAGAGGAACCTGTCAATGCAGTTGAAAAGAAGATCACACCCAAGCATGGAAGGCCTTTCTTTATCCTCAAAGACCTTATTGAAAATGAAGAGTACCTCTAATCATACTTGCTATGAAAATGTGGGGGAGGGGCAAAGGCTCCTCTTCTCCCACAGTCACGAATCTGACAGCTTCATGTCAGATTCCCACTCTTCTGGGACACTCAAGACTCGGCTGTCACATGTACCCTTTATCTTCCTGTCAGCAGTTTGTATGGTGCACTTCAGACTACACTGAGCATGGTCTAAATACGTCTAGTTGTCCAATTTCACTGAGCTCTTTACATTCTGACCCTGAGATCAGAAAACCTAATCTCTGAACAGTCGTTCACAGGAAATGCCTCCCCTCGTGGCCCTCTGACAAGCAAGCTACTTTTCCCCCACGGATCATGTTTCTCAGGACCAGGAAAGGTAAATGTTGCTGACTTACCTTTGCTGCTTCTGGCTCAGAGACCAATAAGGCCTCTCTTTCTTCAAAATTCTTACTCCTTACCCGCAAACTCCACCTGATTATGCTTTCTTACTGTCAACTGACAGAATAAAGCCATCACTGAAGCGCCCTCCTTTCTAGTGTAAATATATGGACTGATGAGCAACGGCCAAGGGGTGTTTTGACCCTCAGCTGATGTCTGGCTATGTCTATAGACATTTGAGGATCACGTCACAGATGCCAGGGATACGGGAAGAAGCACAAATATGCTCCGAATGCCACTCGTGTGGAGATCTAAATCAGCTTGTACAAATACATATTCCTTCCATTCTGGGGGAACAACTCCGCTCCCACCAGGTACTTAGGAGAGGTTTCTAAAGGCACTCGCTATACAAGCCTGGAGACCTGAGTTCAGTGCCCAGGACCCATGTAAGTGGAAGAAAAGAAATAATTCCACAAAGTTACTTTCTGAGCTTCTTACACATGCCATGGTATGGTATGCACACACACACACACACACACACACACACACATGGGTACACAGCATATGAATATACATAAATCAAATTGGGCCAGTGAGATAGTCCAGTGAGTAATTCCACTTGCTACCAAGCCTGACAATCTGAGTTTGAATCTCTCAGATTTAATCCACAGGATCTAATACAACAACCCACTCTCACAACTTACTCTTTGACATCCACACATATATTGTGGCATGTACCTACACACATTCATGAAAAACAGATAAATGAAAAAAAATTTTAATTTTCAAAACCAATTCTTTCTTACTTTCAAGGACTTTGCTCCAAAAATGTCTTCCACTATACATTGTCAATTTACCAGGAGCTACACTCACTGGCTCTCCTTCTCCCAGCAGCTAACCATTGCCAAGATGGTAGAACTTTGGTGATGGTAGAACTTCACGCCCAACTTCACTCTCACTGATGGGAAATGGTCTGGTGTAAATGTGGACAAGTCTTATGCATTCTGTCATAACCACTGTGCATTCATATGTGTAGCCCTGCTGTGTCCAGAGACAGTATCCTACTTGTCCCTGCCTCCAGTTCTTACATTCTTTCTGCCCTCTCCTCTGCAGTGACCCCTGGGACTTTGAGAGGGGTGCAGTGCCCGTGCTGGGTTTAGGGATAAATATTCTGCAGTCTCTACTCTGCACCTGACTCTTTGTAGGTCTCTATATTCATCATCATCTACTACAAACAGAAGCTTCTCTAATGAGCGCTAAGAGGTGCCTTGATCTATATCTATAATGATAAGGAGTCAGTTCAATCCTATGTTCTTTTAGCAGTAATAATAGTAGTAGATTCTCTCCTAGGATCTATGATTTGTCTGGCCATGGGTTTTTGTCCTAACAATGGTCCCAGGTATGGATTTCATCTTGTGGAGCAGGCCTTAAATTGAATCATGAAGTGGCTAGCTATTCCCACAACGTTCATGCAATTAGTGCACCGGGGGCCATGTCCTGTCAGGTCAATCATTATTCAGGGGACAGGGTTCACCGCTAGGCAAGACTGGTGACTTCTTTGCTATGAAAGTTAGCCTGTAGCGATGACACTTCCAGGTCGGAACCAGCTTGATTTTTCCGTGTTCTGGACCCAGCCATATGGTGTCTTCACTGTCAAGTTCTGAGGGGCAACTAAGAGCATTGACAACAGTCTGTGCTGTTTGGGAGTCCGTGGTTCCTCACTGGCCAACGATTCCAAGGAAAGTAACTCATTCCCGGAAGTATGTTTCTATTGGTTTGCCTCTGGCATATAGTTGGGGCAGTGCTGCCCCATTTAGAATAATCCATTCTAACTGTTTTTTGTGTGCAAACAGACTTGGGGTGTTTCCACAGTGAAGGTTTTATGTGACTTTGTGGGAGAGTCCTCAGTACTGTTTGTCCCAACCAGTTTCTGTCTTCTAGCCTGCCCTCCCTCCCCCCATCACAATTTATCCATCCTTTTCCCATAACTCCTTTTGAACCCTTTATACCATGAATCCCAAATGATCTTGGTGATGAGGCACAAGACAGATGAAAATTCCTGCCCTGCACAACTTACATCTTGGGAAGAAAAATGAAGCCTTAGAGGAGGAAGAAATGGGTGAGCGGAGTGGAAAACAGGCAGGAGGGGTGGGTACAGCCTGGGAAGAGGATGGCCAAGTAAGACAATGGAAGGAAGACAGACAATGGGACCTACATAGAACGAGGGGAAGAGAATCTTAGGTAAAGCCCCAAGCACAGGATCTAACACACCGAGCAAAGCCAAGACTGAGATGAAGTATGGACATAGGTCATATTGATGGGCAGAGCTGGCTCTACAGAGGAGTGGATAGACTTTTCAGATTGCTTTTTAATGCAATATGCTACGATCAAGGAGCATCACTTAAACATTTTTAGTAGGCTAGTGAAGAAAAGGGGAAAATCTCACGTGGATTGAGTTGGGAGTAACCTCTTCTTTTTTGCTCTGTACAGTGTGTTTCAATACAGTGTCTACTGAGTTCAATGGCACAAATGAATTCCTTCCCAGATCGCTATGTCTTCCACTGCTTCTCTCCCACATCCACACACTCGGGCCCTCGGGAGCTCCAACCCCAAGATTCGGTCCTGATGTGTGTACAATCCAATGTAACTGCTTCTAGCTTTTCCTTAAGCATCCCATGCAGGCCCTGCCCACCCTCACACCTTGCCTGGGCCACATAAGCTTTGCTCAATAAGCAACGGCAGTGCCTGGCAGGTTGCATTGTGCTTGAGGCAAAAGGAAAAGCCAAGGATGGTTGTTCTGTCTGTCCTTTAATTGCTGTGGCTGTATCCACGTGGACCTCACGTAGATTTCGGGTTGTAATCCTCCATTACAGCTTTCCTGTGTTCTCTGCTATTCCCTTAAAGCCTATACCCAGGGCATATGGCTCAGCAGTGCTGATGCCAAGCCTGCTGAGCCAAGACAAAATGAAAATAGTCATGAAGATGAGCGATCCTAGAGTTCAGACTAAGGCCACACTGGGTCACACTGAGCTCTGAACGGCTGTTCTGTCCAGTACGGCATCCCTAGCCACATGCATCTGTGTACACTTTACTTGGTTATGATTACAAATGCTGGAAGGCAGGCAGCCCCTGTCACAGCTGGAAGGCTCCCCTCACCCTATCCTATACTATCAACCTGCCAAATCCCACCCCCCCATACTTAGCAGAAAAGTATCATGCATAACATAATGCCCAAGTCTTATAGCTGTAGTCATCTGTTCATTCATCCTCCAATCAGCAAGCACGCATAAACCACCGCCGTTTGCTCTTCTAGGTATCAAGAAGGTAGCAGTGAACAAAACGGACCGACGCTGATTTCATGCAGCTCATTGTTCCTTAGTTAGAAAAGTAGAAAGATACACACACACACACACAAATGAGCAAAACGTGCCTCGTACATGTGGTGACAAGGACTAAGAACAGAAATAAAGCAGAAAAGAGAGGTAAGTATGCACGGGGCAGTGGGAAGGAGGGTCCCGGAACATGTCCCCACCTGAGATGGAATCCAGTATATTTAAGGAGAAAGGTCCAGGCAAGACCCTGGAGAGAGAGAGAGAGAGAGAGAGAGAGAGAGAGAGAGAGAGAGTCACGTGTTGGGACTGGCAAGGCTTCCTGTGTCTGGAGAATGGAGAAGAGAGTGATGGACCGAGGTTGGACGTGCCGGCTTTCCGTGCCTCTGTGTGGATCTTGCTGCCCGTGGATATCCTTGCTTTCCTTTGCCACTGGTTGTCACCATAGAAGGTTCTGGTGGTCACCCCCATCACTCCACTGCTTAATTACCACACAGGGCCTTCCCATCCTTGAAATCCACATCATGTCAGCCTTTTCCTGAACAAAATTGTACTCAGCGAAGCCTAGTCACCAATTTGGAGGGCTCTCTCTCTCTCTCTCTCTCTCTCTCTCTCTCTCTCTCTCTCTCTTTCTGAATCTGACCATTAGCTAAGGCTCTAAAATTTAAGTTTCAATTCTCACCGTCTTCCAATAAGTAAAGTAATACTTAAAATCTGATGATAATCTTCATGGACAAGAATAAGTAAGGCAGAGCTCATCACCCCTTCTCAGTAGACCCCATGATGCCAGGTTGACTGTTGTTGAATGGCTAAAGGTCCAGGAGGTGCTGGGGAACAGAGATAGGGGATACTAAACGCATTGGGAAATAGCTACTTCCTAACCAGACTAGAGGCACTAAGTCTAACAGGTGCCTGGGCCACTCCATACCCAACAGCTGAATAAGGGCCCTGTTTACAGCTACATCTATAATCTTATAGTAACCACTCTGGTCTCGGTCTAACCCCTTAGCCTTACAGTTACAGCCATGGGCTCCTCTGGCTGGGATCATGAAGAGCAGCTAAGTTGCCCTTGTCAGCGAGTCAGCCCCAGGCATCAGCACAGCCCTCATGGAAAGAGCAGGAGTCTTCCTTGAAACATCAGGATGTGCAGGATGACAGGGGAGTGGTTGTTGGTGATGACTTGCCTGAGTGTACCACAAGCAGCTGCTCCTTTCATATCAGGCATTCAGAGCGTGTCCACAATCACTGAGCCGACAGCACACGGGCCTAAGGAGAGCTCACACGCCCAGCAAAATCACTGACACTAACACAAGTTCGTTTGTGACCCTGACAAGTGAACTTGAAGGAGATGACCGCCCCCACAGTCTCCTGCCTCATACTCACTGCACATAAAACCACAGCCAGTTCCTGGAAAATGCCTTCAGACGGCAGTTGTCACTAAATGCCTGGCCTCTGCCAAACATCCTATATTTTGCTAGCATCGAGCACAAAGCTGAGTAAAGAGACTGGTAAGGGGTGAACCCTCAAAAGAGGGGTGCGGGCAGATGGGTCTGTGTGAGGACACCCCACACTTTCCGGGACTCTAATCTACTCTGCGGCCACGAGAGGATTCATCCAGCTCATCTCGCCTGGGAGGACATCTCTGAACATGTGTGGAGGTTTCCATCTGTTTGTCATGTTACCCTGTCAGCTGAAAACACGCCGGCAGGGACTCTGAACTCACAGTGACAAGACAGGCAGGCATGTCTGCCTGCTGTGCATGTCGAGACCTCTCGCCACCAAACTGTAAATATGGCGTGCCCCTTTGCAGAAACCGCCAGCCCTGTGCCCTGTGAAACAGATGGACCAAGGACAGAGCGGAGCACTGAAGGGCATTTAGAGAGCACGGTGGGAGAAAGGCAGCAGCTAGTGAAATGGGCCGTGGACGTAGGGACACAGAGTGTGCAGAAAGTCACAGATACAGCAGCTAGCATTTAAGTGTCCAGAGCTTGGCTTAAATTTCCTATCGTGATTTTGGCTTAGTTCGTCTATTGTGCAAGTTATGAAGCTACCATTCATTTTTAAAAAAAAATAATAATGCATTTATTCATTTAATTTGCATACAAAGGTCAGAGGACACTTGTGGGAATCAGTTCTCTCCACCATGTGGAAATCCAACTCAGGAAGACATCAGTCTTGGTGGTAGGCACCCTTACCAACAGAGCCATCCCCCTGGTTCCATGGTTACTGCTTTTCAAATATAAAGATAAATGAACCATATCAAGAGAGAACAGGAATGTGGATTCATCCGTGAACAAGAAGTGGAAGCAAGTTTCTGAAAGGCAAAATGCCAACAAAACTGTTTAATAGATGAATAGACAGAGAAGAGATGGCCTAGCATATCCTGGAGAGAGTTCTGAGAAGCGGCTACCTTTGTGTGTGAGACCAAGCCCACGACAGTGATAGTTACTATGTGCTTTGACACTCTGGATGTGATTCCCGACAGGGTCTCAGTCAGCATCCCCATGATGGCAGATGCTGAGGGGATGTGTGAAAACGTATGTGAGGAAGGAGAGGGTACATGGATAGGAGAGGCCAATTCCACAGACGGACAATCCCAGCAGCCCACATCCAAACAGCTCCAAAGCAGCAAGCACATTACCTCCTCTGGGCTCTAAAGTAGGATACAAGACTGGCACCAGGCTGGGCAACATGTCCGAGGATGCTAGTTAACGCTGGGAGGGATCAGAGACCCTAGACCGCAGAAGAAAATACTCAGAGGGAAGTAGCAGAAACGTGGAACTCACGACATTGCGTCAGACAGTAAAAGGCTGGGGACCAGGGCGAAACACTGAGCAATGACAAGTCTCCCTGACCAGAGGGAGTGGCGCCAGGACCGAGCGAGGACAGAGCCTCTGTTACCCTCTGACTGAATCAAAAAGCCAAGCAGTGGAGCGTGACGTGGAGCCAGAGGCTGTGGGCCAGGTGTGCACTATATTTATGTGTGTATTTATATCCGGCTTGGTCCTAAGAAGAGCAGAAGGCCCCTTACAAGGGCACAGGGAGAACAAAGAAACTAAAGCTTCCTGTGAGACAAGGAAATCAGATTACAGGGGGAGAGAGCGCCAACACACTGTGCACCAGCAGGCACATCGCCCTCTAACACACACACACACACACACACACATACACACACACACACACACACACACACACACACATATGCACAAAACAAAACTGGTACTAAAGCCAGAAAAGAATACATCCTTTTGTTCTTCTTCATAGAGACGGCCTATGCATTCTTGCAAACAGCCTCGTGAAACACTCATCAGAAACCACCTCTACCCCAGGCCCAATTCTGGTCTTGGACTTAGGGGTCCATCTTGATTCCAAGAACAAGGCCAGATCCCAGGCCTTCCTGAAGGAGCCTCCAGGGAATGTCAAGACCCGTACACTCCCCAATACCCAGTCCAGACTAGGCCAAATTCATTTTCCCAGTTTATTTTTGTATGTAGTTACTGCCACCCACTGGGATCGGAGGCAAATAGAAGAAAAACAAACAAAAACAAAACAGTCACAGGCAAGAACTAGGGAGAGGAAAGTGAGCCCTGCTGTTTATAAGAACATGCCTTACTCCTGTGACTATGCATAGAGACACCGCTGGGGTCCTGTCGGTCACTGTTCATGGCAGAAGAGCCCTGACTGCCAGGTGACACCACAGTAAGGGTCTCCAGATTAGGTACCTTGTAGAGATGGCAGAGAGGCTCTGTTTGTTTAGACTCTGACTTCTCTCCATCCCTCATCGTCCTAAGCCCCCACGGGAGAGTATCTCTGGCTGCCCACAGCAACCTTCCCCAAGAAAGGCAAGTTCAAGGGCTGAACTTGCACCAGTGGGGAGTCCCAGTCAGCCCCCTCAGCTGAGCCATACATAGGACCTTACTGTTGTCATTTGAACTTCCAGGTGCCTGGTTTCCTTACCTGTGAAAGGCAACTACCTAGTGTGCATGAAGTCCTGGGTTTGATATCTAAAGTAAGCACACACAAGGGGCCCGGCAGGCAGGGAGTCCAGAGAGCTTCCTGGTTCGTGTACCATGTAAGGATGCAGCCAAGGCACACCGTATAAGCTAACTCTGCAGCTGCCAGCACCTTCACATTAGACTTCCCAGCCTCTAGAACTTTAAGGATAGAAGACTCTTGTTTCTAAATTATTGAGACTAAGGTAATTTGTTATACTCGCAGGAATGGACATAGCTATCATTCAAGGGCAGGGCAGGCTGCACGTTCTGACTTGGTATCAACGCTGGCTAGCAGAAGCCCGAACTAGAGGTTTTCAACTTTTGTTTATTTAAAATTTCCTATAATTTATTTTTAATGAAAAACGTTTGGTGCTCATCACCAAATCTAATTTTTTTGGTAAGTTTCATTCCTGATTATTTATAGTAAAAGCGTTGGATAAAAATGCTGTGGTCCTGAGCTTAAACAGCAAGGCTCCTGCTACCCTGCCCCCTTTCTCTGAGGTCTGAGTGACTCCGGGAGTGAGCACTTCCTGATGCACGTGGGCCCTGTGCTTGTGGCTGTGGCTCCTGAGCATGAAGAGAGTCCTCTCTCCCACTGCTTTCCTTGAGGGAACTTGGAGGTCCTTATCTGACCTGAGTTTCCATCTATTTCTGGCTCTATGCAGAACAGCAAACCTGCTAATGGGAGCATTATCGTCATGTTATTTTTAATGTTCTTCCCTGACTAATCAATTATTCCAGCTCAGCTAAGCCTTCCACCCCAGGCTGTCCTGCCTGTCCCAGCTCCTGCTAACTCGGAGCCTCAGGGCCCCAGGAACAGCAGGGGCTGTAGGAATCTCCAAAGGTGTCTAACAAACCTGAGGGCTGAGGTGAAACCTGGAGGACATTTTAGAACACTTCAGCACAGCTTCCTTCAAGTTCCCTTCTCAGCCGGCACCTCTCTCAAAAGGTTTTTAAAACGACGCCACCTTAGTGGTTGATGCGGTTACTGTTGAGGAAAACCGGCAGACGCTGAGGTCTACTCACGTGTGTCCATGTTTCCACGGACACATGTACACTGCTCAGTGGTTCTGTTAGCCAGCCTCCGTGAAGAAGATGGAAGTGCTGCTTATCTCAATAACAATGAAGCAAACGGCCGGTTCAATAGCCTGAGGTTATCACTGCTCACGGATTTAAACAGCTGCTGAACACTGCAGGCCGGCCTACTCACGACGGCCTGCTCACGACGGCCTGCTCACGACGGCCTACTCACGACAGCCTACTCACGACGGCCTGTTCACGACGGTTCTCTCATACTTCCGGAGAGCGAGCCATCAGCATATACAGAAGTATGGAGTTCTGGTGCAGCCTAATGCCACCTTATGGGTTTCCTGTAAGCAAAAACTAATAATTGTGTGTATGAATGTTTACTGTACGGCTGTTTGGAGTAGGGAGAATTCTCAATAACCTTATTCTTGGCAATGGGAGAGAGTCTGTGCAGATGGAAGGAAATGTGAATATTTACTCTATCACATTAGCTTCAGGTTTAACTTCAGAAGAATACAGCTGCTCAGTTCCAATGTAGTTCCGTCCTCAACATTGATGTTACTATGACTCTGTGAATTCTGCATTGTAGATTATGTTTACTTGTGTATCTTAGATGATCATAGGAAAGGTAAGATTTCATATAATACACCTAACACACCATGTGAGACCACATCTCCTATACCAGACATCCAATAACAATGTGCTGTCATTAATTCACTTTTTTAAAAATTAAGGGGTCAAAATTAAAATATATAAACCTATTTTATAATGTTGCCACTTTTAAGCTTTTCTATAGACAAGTACCATCTGCTGGGGCATCTCAGTTGAACTAACTACCTCTCTTCGGTATGTTCTCTAGAGCAACACTCTTCGTTTCAGGTTTTCTGGGAATATCTTTACTTCATCTTTATTTTGAAGTACATTTTTGTTTGATGTGGAATCCGTGGCAGGCAGCTTTCTTCCTTCAGCACCTTGAGTACCCCAGTCTCCTGCCTTTGAACAGAACTGTGCAGTCCTTTGCATTTAATGTTGGGTTTGCTCTTGTTTTTATTATCCTCACATTCAGATGCGTCCTTGTTCCCACATTACATATTAGCCTGATAGAGGGAGGTCTGTTTAACCCATTCCGATACAAAGATATCAGTGTGTGTCCAGTCCTGCTTAACTGAAGATGGGTCAGAGCTGGTGCACTGGGGACCTACAGCACCTGGACAAGGACAGACCCAGAGGAAGGTCTAGCAAGTGTGACAGGAGAATAACAAACAGCTGGGGCAGTTAACAGAGCAGGAAGGTGTGCAATCAAGGGTGTCTGTGAAGAAATTGTGGGATCAAAGAAGGACTTGATGTGGCTCTAGTAAGCACAGCTCACTCGTGCTTGTGTAATATTGGGTGACATACTAAAGTCTCCCATTGTTACACAGTTGGTGTGCTGGCTAGAACAGTAACACATACATTTTCCACACAGTCCGTGGAACATAGTAGTTGTAACTACCTATATGGTTGGAAATGCAGATGCTGATCATTGAGAAGACCATGGCTCCTACAGGCCAGTCAAAGCTTAAGTGGAGGTACTTGGTGAACAAGGAGATGATTCGTTTTCAGAACTAAGAAATGGGACAGCATCCTGTCTTCCCGCAGGGGTGCAAGGATCAAAGCTGAGCTCTGTCCAAAAGTCACCTACATAGATTGCTCTCATTTCTACCTAAGTGTCCTGTGACCGAGCTATGAAGTGAACACTGTTCAATGGTCTATGAAGTTTCTTTATCAGCAGAGGGCCCATGCTGTTCTAGTTCCCACGAGTCCGTAACAAAGAACATAAGAAAGTTAAAATAGCAAAAGCATTTCTTTTGCTTGGACTTCTTCAGCATAATCTTAGCAAGGTAGCTGATGCAGGTGGCCCTTAGCTGCACCTGGGGTGATTAGAAATCTTGGAATTGCCATCATCAGAGGATTTGTCACTCACATGAGAATGACTACCAGCTGAGACCTTCTCAGGGACTGTGGTCTACAGTATCTAACTGTGGCACCTCAATGCCTGTGAGCTGGGCTGTTTCTTGGCCCTCTCAAAGGGCAGCCTTTTTAAGGGGGAATAAAGCATCCATGTTTGATGAAAGAAGGTCGAAATTTCCATTTAAAGCAGACTCGTGTGGGGTATAATGATGACTTCCTCTCTAGAGAGAAAATTCTGTAACTAAGTGGAGGTTTTAAAAAGCACGCAATCAAGCATAAAGGAAAACCCAGGTTTCTCCAGGCCCCCTCCAGGGTCTGGCCTGGGGAATCTTTCTGACATCTCCATGTATACCTTCTCTCAAACATGGCAGATCTAGTCTGGAGCCCACATATAGTGCCTTGGCTAGAATGAACTTCCCTACCAATACCACAAATGAGCTTTAGACTTTTCCCCGGATACTTCCCAACCCATAAATTTTTCCCCATGCCATATCCAATCTTTCCTCCCAGACAGATCTATTCCCACACTCCAGGCTTGAGCCAGGAGAAGCACATCCTGTATACCAACCCAATCCCTTCCATCCATCTGGCTTTATTCCAACTAAGACGTTTCCAACTTCTAGGCCCAAATTGCCCACACATCCTCTCTTCTGCCAAAGCTGTCTCTGTTTGTAACAGACTTTGAACTAACAAAAGACATCCACATGCCAAGATCTCATGGCAAAAATGCCAACAATATGAATGATCAAACCAGTGTGTTCTTTCTGAAACCTATTGGTTTTTGTTGATCCCCAGAGGTGGAAATCCCTACTCCAGATGTTCTTCACAATCAGGGCCCAGAGTACCCAGAACTGAAACTGACCCGAAAGTCTCCTCCCTAAGGACCAGCTTTCAGTAGAAATGTCTGCCAATGGGAATTATCTACATGCATCCCAGGAAATAGAGTGTAACAGGACAGCCATATGTGCTAGGGAAAAATTCAATGAGTTTGAAGAAGACACAAACTGCTCAGTGAAATGAAGGAGGAACGCCTGAGTCATGCCAAGGAAACATGACCGATGGGAGCAATGAAGACAGCCCAGGATTGGAGAACAGAATTTAAAGAGAAACACTGAAGAGGACTCAAGATGAAAAAGGAATGTAATTCAACTAGAAAACTCAAAGGAAAACCTTACAAAGAGAACAGACCAAGGCAATAGTAGAATATGAGGACCTGAAAATAGAGTATCTAGACCGAATGAACAAAACACATAGAAAAAGTAAACACAGAAAAGGCACATGCAGAAAATGTGGGGCATTATGAAAACCAAACCATTAAATTATAGGCATGGATGAGGGGAAAAGAATCCTAAATAAATCCAAATAAGGAATCCGCATACACCAGATCTTCAACAAGGTCATAAAAGAAAATGTCCTCAATCTAAGAAAAAACACAGGTCATCTGGGAAAGTAAACAGAGAATAATCAGCATTAATTGACATCCTATATCAAATGGATATAGCAGACATCTATAGAAAGTCTATCTGAACACCAAAGAATGTGCATTCCATTCAGCAACACATGGAAGCTTTTCTAAGGTAGAGCATATTCTGGGACACAAAACAAATCTTAAAAATTAAAAAAAAATGAAAGCACTTCTTGTTTCCTATCTGACCACAATGCTATGAAACTTAAAACTGAGAGCAAAGAAATCTCTCATAAAAACACAAATGCATGGAGTGTCTTAGTTAGTGTTTTACTGCTGTGAACAGACACTATGACCAAGGCAACTCTTAAAAGGTCAACATTTAGTTGCAGCTGGCTTACAGGTTCAGAGGTTCAGTCCACTGTCATCAAGGTGGGAACATGGCAGCATCCAGGCAGACATGGTGCAGAAGGAGCTAAGATCTCTACATCTTCATCTGAAGGCCGCTAGGAAAGACTGGCTCACATGTGCTTAGAAGAGGGGTCTCATTGATGACCCCCAGACACATACTTCATCCAACAAGGCCACACTTCTTAATAGTGCCACTCCCTGTCCCAAGCATATACAAACCACCACATGGAGATTAAGCAATTCTTTATTGAATGATGAATGAGTCCAAAAAGGAGTCAGGAAAAAAAAATCCTGCAAATGAAGGAAAATAAAAACATATTAGTACAAAATGTCTGCAACACATTGGAGGCAGTTATATAGGAAAAACTAATAGCTCTAAGTGCCTATACTAAAACATCAGAAAGAGCACAAAAAGGACTATGGTGCAACTCAGAAACTGTGAAAACCAAGAAAGAACAAGTTCAAACACAGTAGACAGCAAGAAGTAGTAAATATCAGGGCCAAAAATCAGTGAGATAGAAACACAGAAAATACTATAATCACAAAATCCAAGAGCTGGTTCTTTAAGAAAACAAATGAGATTGACAAACATTTGGCCCAACTAATTAAAAGAAAGAGAACCTGAATCATAAATGAAGAGGGAAATATTACAACGGACAGCAAAGAAGTTCACAATATTGTAAGATGTACAGATCTATACTCCTCAAAACCTGTACTCCATTGTGTTGGAAAACATAAAGAAAACTGATAAAACACTCAACTACCAAAATTAAGTCAAAAAGAAGTCAGCATAGTCTCTTCTTAGAGACTTCTAGCTCCATGTCTTCAAATGTGAGCACATAACCTACAGTAACTGCAGAAGCCAAAAACCAAAATGCGACCACTGGAAGGGTGTGAGTCGGGGAACACTAGAGAGGGGCTGGGGAAATGGCAAAGAGGGGCTCTTTAGAGAGGGAGAGGGAATTAAATACAAAAGAAGGTGGGTAGAGGGTAAAAGAGCAGTAAGAATATTTTAAAAGTCATAAGGAATGATGCTAATAATTATCTAAAAATATATAATACACATAATTCTGTGTATACATATACATTTAAATGAATTTTTTCATTTAAATTGGCAGTGCTTCGTCCAAGAGCCAAGTCCACCTAACAAAAACTCGGATACCAGACACGAGACTCTCTCTTTTGAGTTGTTGTCCAGGGATGTCTGATAGACTTCCAAAACACACAGCCTATTGCTACTGGCCGTTGTTGAACCCCAGAGGTGGAAGTCACTATTGCAGAAGACACCATGTACCTCCCAGTCAGGCCCAGAGCACCCTGATCTGGAACGAACCTGAATGCCTCCTCCCTGAGCATCAGCTTTCATGGTACCAAAAGACAAAATGCAAACTTCCAAAGGAGGGGAGCAAATACCCATCCTACCCATCTATAACATCAATGAAACCCGACAATGGCCAGCAGGGCATGACAGACTTAAGGATGCACTAGTGTAGCATCCTTCCAGACCTTGGCAGTAAGCAGCAGCTCTCTAATTGAACCTAAGAGCCACTCAAAAAGAAGGACATTATTTACTAGAAACCTACTTAACTACTCAGTGCTAATAAAATCATGGTTATCGAGGACACTCTATGACCACACATTTACCAAACCAGCATAATTGCTAAGGACAATCAGTAAACATTTGTCCTGATACCCACAGGCAAGTGTAGTTAGTCTTCACCCCTTCTCAAGGAAACCCCTCTTTGCAACAGACAGAGGCTATACAGAAAGCAACAACCAACCAATATAGAGTTGTATAGCCAAGTCCTAATGGATACATCTACAAAACATTACCAAGGCTCAAGGAACATTGAGGAAGATTGTAAGAGCCAGAGGGGTTGCTATGAGATTGTGTCTCCTAGAAATTTCCGAAGCAATACCCACAAAGTCTCACCAACACAACTGCCTAAACATGAGCGAAACAATGATAATAGGCTTGCCAGAGTGGACAGGGGAAAAACCCACAGACCTAGTCCCCACACAAGGAAATACAGGCATGTAAGGCGTGCTGAGGGTGGGAGAAACAGTCTTCTCCAGGAAAGAGCACACTCTGGTTATTGAGGACCCAAATAATATATGTGGAATAATAATTTTTTAAAGAGCCCATCAGTTTGAAAGAGAGTAAAAATGGGTATATGAGAGGGTTTTGATGGAGGGAAGGAAGGTAAAAAATATTTTAAGTAAAAGAAATTGATTCAGCAAACTGTAGTTTGTTGTATGTGAGGTGGAGTGTGTACACAGGAACTCTCTGTTTTCACAGACGTTTTCCCCAAAACAAAGGCTGGGTTCTGCAGGAAATTCCAGCACTTCTTTAGAAAATATTTCTTCCATCTTCCTGTGGTCAGTTATACCAGGGCAGTTTCTTGTGGCAGATGCTCACCTAAGCAATTTGATGCAAGCCACATACTCATCACCAGCTTTCTGGAGATGCAAAACCTATGTATTTCATGAAAAACATACTTTTGCCTTTTGGTCTCATTATTAGTGAGAAAGCATATTAAAAATCAACAAGTAATCCCAAGTCATAAAAATAAATTAAATAATTCCAACCAATGGAATATTATTCAGTCTTTAAAAGGTGGAAAGTCTGGCACATGGATGGGATGTAGAACACTGAAGGATGTGAAGTAAGCCCGTGGTAAAGTATGAGTTTTGCAGGAACTTCTTCAGAAAATATTCTGAAAGTGTCATACAGAGCATGTAGAACAGCTGACTGTGGTGAAAGCAGACGGTAGGTGTCTGGTGCTGGGAAAAGGAGTGAGGAGTCAGTGTTGATCAGACCAGGGTTTGATTTGGAGATGGTGACAAGGTCAGACAGTGGGTGATGACTCTGGATATTAACATGCTTACTACCATGGAACTGAACACAGAAATTATGTGTGAAGCTTGTGTGTAATAGGTATGATATAATAAAAAACTAATAACACATAATGGATGTGTTATTGGATCTACCTGTTATCTACCAAGCTGATGACAGGGCAGTCTAGAAACTATTCTGTGAGCTCTATCAAAGGACTGCTCTGTCTTAAGATCTTACATATATTTCACTTTGTAGGAAACACAGGAGCTTCCAATTTACCCTCACTGATGTCAACAGCCATTAGCTTCAGCCAGATGGTTTGCCTAAGTAGTCAGTCGGTCATCAAGTCACCAACTAGGAGGTTGTAGCAGTGACATCACCAGAAAGGGAAAGACGTAGCTATTACAAAGTCGGGGTGAAGGCTCTCTCAAGAACATCTCCTCCTCCCTGGGGTATGTGAAGAGATGCATCCACTCAGGGTGAAGGAGAAAAGGGACCAGATTTGAAATCCTGAAGCAAGAATTCTGTTCACTACCCATGTGCACAGACCAATGCAGAGACAGGAAGTACTCCATGGATGTGCCATGGTGTGTTAGCGCAATCATTAATAATAATGCTGTCATGAAAATTGAAAGCATCTAGGAGAGAGAAATAGAAAAGCCCTGGGGCAATAGCATAAAATAAGAATGCCTGGGTATATGAGCCATTCTATGAGTGGAGCCTGTGTCATCATAAAGCAGAATAATATTAAACCCTTACAGAAAGAGTCATTGCAAGCATTAGATGATATGATGTTATGAAGGCACTTTGTATGATCTAGTGTTGTAGAAATAGATTTGTATATTGATCTGTATATGATTCCTTGGCCACAGATTATTTCTAAATGAGTTTCACTCTCACTTTGTAAATTTCCATAAAGTGTCTTGCTGTGATCTTAATAGGCACAGCCGTAAATTGATACGCTCATCTGGGGAGTCTTCCTCACTATTTTCAGTCTTTCAGATAAATAGTATGGTATGGCTCCCTTAATGGTTCTCATTAACGTGTTATAGATTCTTTTAATAAATCCCTTTGTCCTGAGTTATATTAGTAGCCAAGGAGTTAATGTTCTTGTTGCTATTTTAGCAGAGTTGTGCTTTGGTCTCGTCACCTGGCCTCATAGCTCAATGGGGCTGGACTGTCTGTGTGCAGAGGTAAGCGTGGACCCCTCCTCACACACTTCTGACATTTCATCTGCTTGCCTTCCGGTTTCCATTCCAAACTGTGTACCCCGAACTCCACCCGGCAAAGGGTCATGCTAGTCTGTGGAGTCACCTCAAAGTCCACATAGTAGAGGAAAATGCCTCTTCTCTAAGACCCTCTCCTCTGATAACAACTGAAAAGTGAAAGGCAGCCTTGACCCTGCCTTCTCTCACACACTGCCAGCTCGACAGATTCCAAGTCACACACACTCCTCTTCAGCCCCACTTCTCACCTAGCTTCAACTTCCGGGCAAGAAATAGACAAGATTTTGGTTTGGGTTTTGAATTTGTGACTATTCTCTCCCTACCTTCTCCCCCAATTTTTTCCCTATCCTTAAACACACGCAAGGTATTGTCATACTATACCCAAGAAGATCTTTCTAGAACTAATGCTCCTCCGTTTAGAATCCTTCCAAAGCTACTCATAACTTTTAGAATAAAAATAAGCTTCATGTCCTCTATGAGGAGGCACAGAGCCCGTAGCTCAGGTTACTTACATCCACAGTCCCTTGTCTCAACACTGAACAACCTGCCCACCCTTACACTCTTTACTGAAGACATGCTAATGAATTTGTTGCTATCTAAAGCCGCTGCCTTGGTCTCTGAACTCTGTATCACCTTTTTTTTTTCCATTCAGGAATATACTGAAGTCTTTCACCTGTGACGGAGTCTCAGTTCCCCAAAACCTTCTCTTGCCCCTTTGGAGTTTGACTGACAAATAAAAGTTCATATACACCAGAGGTGGGCATCCTTATAGTAACTGGCTTCTCCTAAAGACAATACAAAGCATTTCTTGTTCTTGGAGTCTTAATGTCCCCTAAGAAAAGTAGGTGGTACCTGAAAGTACTGGAAGCTTGGTGGTACATGAAAGCAGCTGCCTGAAGTGAGAGGAGAAACTTCTATTTGTTCATATGGGTGCTAAATTCAGCAAAGTCACTGTCACAAAGACTCAGCTCCAGGATAGCCACAGAGACATCTGCCACTCTGGGCCAGGTGGTTTGTGCAGCCAGAATTGCTGACCAGGGACACCAGTGGTCAGTAGAACAGGGCTGCAAGGTAGGGAATTCACAGCTTTGCATGAGGAACCCCTTTTTTTGCTGCTTATTTTATATTTTTAATTGCCAGTTTAAAACTAAAGGGCACATTGTTTGGTGCTAAAACCTTGAGAAATAAAATGACCAGGGATGGGGTCACAGCCCAGGGACTCGCCCACTGGGTCCTGGAAAAGTCTGTAGCACATGGAGGGAACACAAATATATATCAGTAGATTTTTTTTTTTTTTTTTTTGCTTTTAAAAATCTGTAGTGAATTTCTATCCTGTAGTTGGTTTAAATGCCATGCACAACAACCTAGATGTCCCTCAAAGGATGAATAGAGGAAATGTAATTCACTGACACAATGCACATTTAATCAGCCATTTTAAAACTTCACAGATGAAACTAGAAAAAAAAAACATCCTGAGTGAGGTAATCCAGATCCAGATAGAAAAATATGGTATGTATTTGATTATATGTGAATATTAGCTGTTAAGTCGGTGATAACCAAGATACGTTCCCTGGAACCACAGAGGTTAGGTATAGAGTAAAGAATGGGGAGTGGCAGATAGATCTCCATAGGAAAAAGAAATAGAATAGATAGTTATGAATGGATTGGGGGTTACAGGAATCCAGTGGAGAAGGGAAAGGATGAGGGGGAAAGGGAAAGAATACAGAAACAGCTTAATTAAGGGCATTTGAAGGGCACTATGGAAACCTAACAGAGTAGAAGCTTCCTAAAAAACACACATACATGAAGGCAATCTAAATAAAGTCACCAAATAATGGGGAAGACAAGGCCCCAACTGGCCATCACTTATCAACAAGTTAATCATCCTGTATAGGGACTGGGTGACATCTAATTAAGTTAGTGACCCAGGCTTTTGCTCTCTGCAAACTGTAAGACCCCATTGCAGAAGAAAACACCTACACACTTCACAAAGCATGGAGAAGCGAGGCTGGATTTACCACTCTGAACTAGCTTCATAGGATCGCACTGTGGGGAGCATTTTTGGCGCCACTGGACAGCTGACGGCAGAAATTTATTTCTTCACCAGGACAATCAGAAGCTGGTCAAAGCAGGAATCTGACTCTGGTCCCTTACTCAGGAAACTGGCCAGTATTAAAAACATTTTCATTTGAAGCTCAGGGAAGAATACTTAGAGTTGTAGCTCAGGGTAGGACTTTCACACCTGTAGCTCAGGGCAGGTTCAGGGGATGTAGGTGGCAGTCTCTTTGCCTCTTGGGATCCCCTCTTGTCCCTGATCTTCACACCTGGCCTCCAGAAACATGATTACAGGATTTTTGATTATTAACATGCTTGTTCCCTGACTCAGAACTGATGTTATCTTTGTGCACTTCACTAAAGTGGTTTAAAAGAGGACTAAATAAAAAAGGCCTTCAAGACTGGCCGAAGTCATGTTACCATTTTGAGTGTTTCTTTTTTCTTTCAATCCTCGCTCTTGCCCTGAGGAACCAGTTGTTTGACCGAGCTGATCTCAGATATCACACAAACTGTTTTCCTATACCAAAGGGAAATGGAAACACCAAACCAGCCCTTTGATCTGCATATATCAGATATGCCAGGGCATTAGTAGCACAAAGCTTGTGGAACTAACTAACCAATACCTGATTTGACAACTAATATCTGATTTTAAGGCCCAATTCATGAGATGGAACCCATGCCCAACACTGCTTGAGTGACCAAAAACCTGAGACAAATGGCTCAGGGACTTAGGGTAAAACCACATACTATTGTTCTCATAACAAAGCAATAAAATGACTCCCAATTACATTCTGCTGTGCTCACAGACCAGTGTCCTGCTCAGCCATCATCAGAGATTCTCCCTCCTGCCGCGGATGAGAACAGAGACCCACAGCCAGAAACCATGCGGAGAGTAAAAGATCTCAGAACACTCAGCCCTAAACAGGATGTTTCTATCAAATCCTTCCCCTAGGGCTGGGGAACCCCAAGAAAGAAGGGGCAGAACGAGTGTAAAAGCCGCAGGAGGAGGACACAAGAAAACACTCAACCCCTCTGAATCTACAAGGCCAGCAGGAGTATGAACTCGAGACTGAGACAGCGTGCCCGGGGCCTGCGTGGGTCTACACCAGTGTGGTCTTAAGGAAAGGAGTGAGCACATGCCGGCATCTCTAACTCACATGCTGTCTACCCTTGGTAACAACTTGCAAGTGAAGATTTAGTTTTTACAGAAAACAAACTACTCTTTGTTTTATACTTGTCTTTGCTTCAATAGTCTTTGTAAGTTTTCTTTTTTTTTTTTCTTTTCCTTAGATATTTTCTGTATTTACATTTCAGACATCATCCCCTTTCCCCCAATCCCATCCCCCTCCCCTTCCCATTGCCTCCATGAAGGTGCTCCCTCTTCCAACCACCCTCTCCCACCTCAGCACCTTGGTGTTCCCCTACACTGGGAAAACGAGCCTTCTCTGGATCACTGATGCCAGACACTGCCATCCTCTGCTGCATATGTACCTGGAGCCATGGGTCTCTCCATGTGAGCTCATTGGTTAGTGAATCTCTGGGAGCTGTGGTAGGTTTCACTAGTTGATAATTTTGTTCTTCCCATGGGGTTGTAGACCCTTTCAGCTCCTTCAGTTCTTTCTCTAGTTCCTTTGTTTTGGGTCCTTGTGTTCAGTCTCATGGTTAGCTGCAAGCATCCTCCTCTGTATCTGTATGGCTCTGGCAGGCCTCTGAGGAGGCATCCATATCAGATTCCTGCCAGAAAGCACTACTTGGCATGAGCAATAGTGCGTGGGTTTAATGGCTGCATATGGAATGAATCCCTAGGTGAGGCCATGGATGATCTTTTCTCCAATCCCTGTTCCTCTATTTGTCCCATTATTTCCTCCCATGAGTGTTTTGTTCTCCCTTCTAAGAAGGACTGAGTCATCCACCTTCTGGCCTTCCTTCTCTTTGAGCTTCATAAGATCTGTGAATTGTTTCTTGGGTATTCTGAGCATTTAGAGCTAGTATCCAAGTATCAGTGAGTGCATACCATAAGTGCTTCTTTGTGCCTGGGTACCCTCACTCGAAATGATAGCTTCAAGTTCCATCCATTTGCCTAGGAATTTCATGAAGTCATTGTTTTTTAATAGCTGAGTAGTACTCCGTTGTATAAATGTGTACCGCATTTTCTGTATCCATTTCTCTGTTAAAGGACATCTGGGCTCTTCCCAGGTTCTCGCTATTATAAGTAAGGCTGCTATGAACATGGTGGAGCATGTGTCCTTGTTATATGTTGGAGCATCTTGGGTTATATGCCCAGAAATGGAATAGCTGGGTTTTGGGTAGTACTATGTCCAATTTTCTGAGGAACCGCCAGGTTGATTTCCAGAGTGGTTGTACCAGTTTGCAACCCCATCAACAATGGAGGATTGTTTCTCTTTCTTCACATCCTCGCCAGCATCTGCTGTCACCTGAGTTTTCTATCTTAGCCATTATGACTGGTGTGAGGTAGAATATCAGGGTTGTTTTGATTTGCATTTCCCTGATGACTAGGGATGTTGAACATTTCTTTAGGTGCTTCTCAGCCATTAAGTATTCTTCATTTGAGAAGTTTTTGTTTAGCTCTGTAACCCATTTTTTAATAGGATTATTTGATTCTCTGGAGTCTAACTTTTTGAGTTCTTTGTATATATTGGATATTAGCCTTCTATCAGTTAGAGCATATGTAAAGATACTTTCTCAATCTGTTGGTTGCCATTTTGTCCTCTTGACAGTGTCTTTTGCCTTACCGAAACTTTGCAATTTCATGAGCTACCATTTCTCGATCCTTGATCTTAGAGCATAAGCCACTGGTGTTCTGTTAAGGAAATTTTCCTCTGTGCCTATGTGTTCTGAACTCTTCCCCACTTTCTGTTCTATTAGTTTCAGTGTATCTGGT
Organism: Micromys minutus; assembly: GCF_963924665.1. Taxonomy (NCBI): domain Eukaryota; kingdom Metazoa; phylum Chordata; class Mammalia; order Rodentia; family Muridae; genus Micromys; species Micromys minutus. The sequence goes on along the minus strand of NC_137961.1, from coordinate 35,106,653 downwards.
TTATGTGGAGGTCTTTGATCCACTTGGACTTGAGCTTTTTACAAGGAGATAGGAAAGGATCGATTTGCTTTCTTCCGCATGCTGACTGGCAGTTGAACCAACACTATTTGTTGAAGAGGCTGTCCTTTTTCCATTGAATGTTTTTAGCTCCTTTGTCAAAGATCAAGCCACCATAAGTGTGTGGGTTCATTTCTGGTTCTTCAATTCTATTCCATTGATCGACCTGCCTGTCTCTGTACCAATACTCTTAAGGGTAGGCCACATGCCCAGCAGTAGATGGCATAATGAACTCAATGGCATCTTTGGAGGTTCCTGTCTCATAATGTTGTGTCAGGTCTTTTTCTGTGTGGGGGGGAGTTATATTTTTATTGTTATTTTTATTTTATTTAAATCTTGTTCTCTCTTTCACCCTATAGGTTCTTTGCATATATATTCTGTTTAGTGTTTCCTAAGCGTGTGAGCAAGAGGCTCTCTGGGTCTTGCTCCTTCTCTTGGGTTCTTTTCCTTCTGTTTGTTTGTCTTATCCAACTCCAGTGTGCTGGTTTTGGTTTTACCTTATCATGTCATATCATACTGGACTTATATTCCCTCAGAAACCTGTTCATTTTCTAAAGAGAGACAGAAAGGGCATAGCTGAGGAGGGGAGGGGAGGTGGGAGGGACAGGAAAGAGTAGAAAGAGGTGAAACCATAGTCAGGATCTATCATGTGAGGAAATAATCTATTTTCAATAAAAAAGAAACAAAATAAAATAGTGAATTCACTTTCAGATGACAATAAAGGAGGCCCCGGTATGCATTAGAGCAATGCCCCTGTAAGGCTCACTGCAACTCTGAAACTCTGAATCCTCAAAGCACAGAGAATATGTTAGTCATTGTTAATTCTGAAACAAAAGTGAGCAATGCTAAATGTATTTGTAGTCTAGGAAATCAGCAGTTCAGGCTTTATGGTTAGTATTAATTGTAGACCTTGCAATTCTAAATAAACTATAATGAAAAGGTTAAACCAAAGTTGTGTAGGGACAAACTTGAGCTGCACTCTTCTTTCTATATGTTTGTACACGCTATAAAGGAAGAACATCCTGGAACACTATGTCCCCTGCAGATCACTTCTTTCCCTTTGTCTCTGCCTCTACCAGGCTAACCCATGGTCACCTTGGTGCTGCTACAAGGGCTGCCCCCCAGAATTTGTACCCACTGGAACTGCATCCCAACCTCTCTCGTTAGCTGCTATTTTGAAGAGAACATTTCATGTAGCTGCATGTCTGGTTCTGATTTTTTTTTTTTTTTTTGCTTTCCTATTGTTTAAAGCAAGAATCAACGCTTCTTTCTCTTTAACGGACCTCATCACGCTTACTGAATAATTTATACATTGTCCGCTAAGCCATCGTTTTTCTTTGCTTTTTATTGAACAATGAACACGAAAATAAGATAAACTCTGCTTGGTCCTAAGAACTAAGTTGTAAGGTACAGATTCAGCATCTGTCACCCAAACATGTGAAATCCAAATGCTCCAAACGCAAAAGCTTTTTGAGCAGCTACCATGTGTCATGAGTAGAACGTCCACCTGTGAGCCCACGTGGTGTGGTACAATCAAAACACAGGTGCGCTAAGAGCCACCATGACTCTCTCCAAACTCTATGTATGCAGTGTCCCTGCTACATAAATGAACCTCATGCTTCAGCGCTGGTCTCACCCTTAAATATCTCATGTGGATGCAAATGCTCTGAGACCCCAGATCAGAAACTTTCTGCTCCCAAACATTTCTGATAATGAATATGCAGCCAAAATCTGTTTTTCCAGCCTAATCTTGCTCCTTTTATTCTTACCAGTAAAAACGCATCCAGCAGAAACAGTAACTGTTAGGGCTCTTCCTGTTTTTTACTTTGCTTAATTGGCGCTGTGATGCTGTCATTTTTTGGAAATTCTATCTTCACACCTGCTAGTTTTCAGAGTATATAAACTGATCCACTGATTTGTGGACTTAATCGAGCAGCAGATCCTCATAAGGAGAGATAATATTTTTATATTCGTCATAGCACCATAAATATTCATTCAGCAAATATATTCAGAATTTGTCTGTCTGTCTGTCTGTCTGTCTGTCTCTCTCTCTCTCTCTCTCTGTGTGTGTGTGTGTGTGTGTGTGTGTGTGTGTGTGTGTGTGTGTGTGCTCAGATTTGATGGTGCATTGACATATTGGGCCGTGGGTTTTTTTAATTGTTTTTGGTGGTTTTTTTTTTTTTTGTTTTGTTTTTGGTGTTTGGGGTTTTTGTTTGTTTGTTATTTTGCTGTTTGTTTGTGTTTCATTTTTGTTATTCTGAGACAGGTACTCTCTGTTTACCTCTGGCTGGTCAAAATCTCAGAGATCTGCCTGCCTCTGCCTAGGATTAAAGGTGTCATAACTACGCATAGCCTCCAGCCATCTTTGATACATGTGTGGAGGTAGGACAGGTCTTTAGTCTGTGCCAAATGAAAGAACTTCTCTGATAAATCTTCTCATGTATTTAAGATCATCTGGCAAAGGCCTGGTGACTGCTGAGCTAAAGTAGAGCTCCCCACACGTCAAGGACGTTGTCAGTGCTAGCTGAGGTCTAATTGCCTCTTCACACTTCCACTCATCCTCAAGGTTCCGCTCGCTTACTCCCCTCACAGTCTTTGTGATACATCTGTACCAGCGGGAACCATCACACCTACATCTCCATCGTCTTTGCAAATGCCCTGATGACCTGATCAAATTGCTTGGCCGGTATAGACCAGTAGTTCTCACCCTGTGGGGTCTAATATCAGACACTTACATGACAATTCTAAAGAGTAGCAAAATTAATATTATAAGGACCCCTGTGGTTGAATTGGGAAAGGGCTGGAAGAAGCTGAGGAGGAGTGTGTCCCCATGAGAGGACCAACAGTCTCAATTAACCTGGACCCCCAAGATCTCTCAGACACTGAGCCACCAACCAGGCAGCACACCCCGGCTGACATGAGGTACCGGATGCATACACAGCAGAGGACTGCCTGGTCTGGCCTCAGTGAGAGAGGACTTGAGGGGCTTGAGGCCTCAGGGAGTGGAGAGGTCTGATAGGGTGGGAGTAAGGAAGTGGGGACATCTTAAAGATGGGGGGAGGGGGACTGGGATGGGGAGCAGTCGGAGGGTGGGCCAGGAAGGAGATGGTGACAGAACTGTGAAAAAATATTAAATAATAATAATAATAATTCTTTAATTTAAAAACAGTAGCAACAAAATATCTCTATGTTGGGTCACCACAACATGAGGAACTGTACTAAAGGGTTGCAGCACATAGTAGGGCGAGAATCACTGGTCTAGATGAGAGTCTGGAGAGACAGGCTTTACCTCTGATGAAAGACCCTCACAGCCACACTGCAGGAGAACAGAAGTGAGGCAAAAGGCCACGTGGTTGTTCTTGCGGTCTTCTGTGGTTCCTCACATCCACAAACCGTGCACATTCTTTCCAGATGGAAGGACTCTTCTTCCAAAGTAAAAAGGGAAATTCTACCATGAGAAACATTTTTTGTTTTGATTTGCTTTTTGCCTTTCTGTCAATGAAGATTATCATGCCGGGGGCAGGTTTAAATCTACCCCGTTTGTGAAACTTCTGTGTTCACGCCTGGAAAGCACTGATCCAAACTGGAACCAAAAGAATAGATTGCTAGGTAGCCAGCAAGCCACTCACTGCCAATAGGTAGCTGCAATCACTGGTGACAAAGATGGATGTGCTAGGCTGGACTCTGGAGATGAGGAATCTGCTGGGTCTTAATGCCTGTTCTTTCTAACCAATGTCACCACACGTGTTTTTTTGTTTTTGCTTTTGTTTGTTTTTTTTCCCGCTAACTTAAATAGAATATTCTTATCCTTCTTGAAGTTCCTTTGTGACACAGCATGATTGTTGTCTGCTCTTGTTTCTGTCCCACTGAGCCAGAATACTCTTGCTTTTGCTTTTATGTTCCAATTGCAGTGACACCAGCTACAGAATAAGAACGGGCTGGTGTCACCCCTACATGGGGACTCTAGATATTATTTTCTGTGGTTTGTGTTTTCTAGACAGATGGGTCAAACATCTAAAACAGCATTGGTAATGGGATGAGAGTTCGTAGACAGGAGCAGGGAAGGCGGGGCTTGGAAGGGTGGGGCCGGGCGGGGCCGGGCGGGGCCGGAGAGGTGGGGGAGATCTCTATGCTCACATAGAGTTAACAGGGCTTCCTTAGCTGAGTTCTGCTGGGCGTTGAAAGATTAATTCTGTGATGTCTTACTATGTGTGACTTCTGTCTGCTAGTCACACTAATTTTAAAACCATAACCAGCAGCAGATCACTCTCCAGACAACGGCAAGCGTTAAAAAGGTTGTTTTACTGTCTTGTCAATTCTATAGGATGTACCTGGAAACTTGCAAAGCCCCATGGCTTAAAAATATGCACACAGGTGACATTGGTGTGTGTTATGTATATGTTTGGATTCAGCTTTCACTTGCTAATGACTGTCACTTTCATAAGACCAGCTGTGGTCTGCTCTGATCACAGCTGGGGTTATTGAAGCTCCTTTACAGAAAGAGGGGGAAGGCAGGTCATTGAACCTTTCACCTGAGTACCCAGCCACTCGTTCTAGCCAGTTGTATGCAATTCTGCTCTAGCTACACGTGGCCTCATGGTCTTGGGGAGGAATTAGAGCACACAGGCTGGGAAGACTGGGAGGGTGCACTCTGCCTATGATGCTACAGGAAAGTCAGCACTCAGACCAGGTGATGACTTTCCATGGCAACGGCTTTCAGGTGATCTACAAACCTCCCAGTGAGCCTCATCTGTACTCTGTGAGGAAACAAACTTCTGAAACCCACTCCTTTGATTTGTCATTGGTGCCTCACAAGGAGGTACATCGTACTTTGTTTAGTGTCCCCAACCCGGGGAGAAAATTCTCACAACAGATGGCAAGTTTATTTGTTAATGTTCCTATATCTCATGGTATTAAAAAAGAAAGCCAGTATGTAAAAAAAAATCTAAAATTGGAAATTATTTCAGTAAATAGTGACTTAAATATGAAGATTTCAATGAGTGGATTTTCTTCCAGATTTGGGGGAAAAAGCTGAAAATTTTAAGCAAGTTATAAAGGTCTGAGCATGTCGCACATGGTATATGAAAGACAAAAGTTTATGCATATGATATTAAAACTTCTGAGGTCAAAGTTCAATAAATCAATATCAAGCCTCTTCTTAAGTCAGTGAAAGTATTGGTCTTTTCTTCATAACAATTACAAGGACTTGCTTAAAGAACAAAAGTGGATATATAATTAAAGTTTACTTAAAAGTGTTTGAGTTTTCTTGTCCAAGATTGATCAAGTATTTTATCATAGTTAAAAGTACCAGACTAGTGTAACTGACCTTATGGGTGTTTAATAAACCTTTTGATGTGTTCTGTGACTGTGGAGAGATACTGTTCTCTTGTTCAAGGAGGCCAAAGAGAGGTGTCAGGTAACTCTAGTTAATAAGCTTTAATCAGTGTCCAGTTAACACAGGAAAAATTTCCTCAGTACTTCTAAGTGTGTCTTGGTCAAGCAGAATCTTTGACTTCCTCATGGAGATAAAACATCTGATAAAAGGTGTCTTGGTTTGGGTTTCGTTGCTGTGAACAGACACCATGACCAAAGCAACTCTTATAAAGGACAAGATTTAATTGGATCTGGCTTACAGTTTCAGAGGTTTAGTCCATTATCATCATGGTAGGAAGCATGGCAGCATGCTGGCAGACATGGTGCTGGAGAAGGAGCTGAGAGTTCTACATATTGATTTGAAGGCACTCAGGAGACAGCCTTCTTGGAGGCAGCTAGGAGGGTCTCTCTTCCCCACTGGGTGGAGCTTAAGCACAAGAAGCCCTCAAAGCCGACCTACACAGTGAGACACTTCCTCCAACAAAGCCACACCTATTCCAACAGCATCACACCTCCTGATAGTGCCACTTCCTATGGGCCAAGCATACTCAAACCACCACAGAAGGCTAGAGGAACTGGAAGCTCCTATCAAACCTAGTACCTGAGGACCAGACTTTCTACTGTCCTTGACAATACAAAAAGAAAAATGATTAATTTTAACTAACTTCAGGGTCCTAAACACCCAACAGGGATGTATAGCTAAAGACTAAAATAATTGGTGTATTTCTTTAATATTCCCAGGGTTCACGTTAAACTTAAATACTTGTGAGATGTTATTTAGACTGCCATTTCTCACTAGTAAGATTTATTTTTCCTTAAAAAAAAAAAGTTCTTCCCAGAAATAAGACTTCAGACCTTAGCTCACTGCAGCGCCTAGCTACAGGCAAGAGAGACAGCCCCCCTGTTGTTTTAGCCTAAACCTTTAACAGTGGCTAAATCTCAATTTCTTTCCTTCTCTAGAAGCCATCTTAGAGAAACTTAATACTGATTCTAGCTATTCCAATAGCTATCAAAGCACCTGAATGCCTATCCTTGGTTCATGACTCTGAGCCTTGGAGTCTAGAGATAAGGCAGAAAGGAGCCACTGGATGGATGTTAATCAAAAGAAGACTCTAATGGACTTCAATTTGGACAGTTTTTTAAATGTCCTCTTTTCTGATTTCTCCTGGTTCACTGCTGATAGCCTTGATTTTTTTTTCTCCCTCGAAGGACTTCCTTTTCTCCCTGGCCATCTGTTGTACAAAAGGCCTATGCACCTGAGAATCCTTTAAATAACTCCACTGGGCAGAAGGGAAACCCTGTTTTCCACACCCAGCAACTCATGTCTGATAGAATCTAGACCAACTGTCATGTCACCCAGTTCCATGATGGCTTTTAGAATCGCCTCATGTGGGAGAGGGGATGGTGAAAACAGGAGGTGAAAAACTGGCCAGGAAACTTATGGCAAAGGAGGAGGAGAAGAAGGTGGGGGAGGAAGAGAAGGAGGAGAAGAAGGAGGGAGAAGAAGAAGGAGGAGAAAGAGAAGGAGGAGGTGGTGGAAAAGAAAGTGACCCAATGTAACCAGTTTTCTTCTTGACTGAAAGCCAGGAATATTTCTTGGTGTCTTGGCAGCCTCATTCTTCCCAAAGGCAAGGGTTTCTAAATGATTTCTAAGTTGTCTCTAAAAGAAGGGAATTGTGAGAGTAGCAATAAAGACAAGTTATTTCTTTTCATCAAGAGAATCGTTTCTGGCCTGGGTAGAGAAATAGATTTTCTAGTTGAACTTATCAATCACTGAGCCAAGGAACTATCCCTAGGAAGGCAGACTTACCCTAAAACCAAGGTAAAGAGATAGGCAGATAATTGATACTCCCTCATGTTGGGGCTTCATCCAGAGGCTCATCAAGACCTGCCTCACAAAACAATCTCCAATCTCTTACTGTTACTAGAATTTATAAAAATTTAACATGGTGGTTAAATTTTAATAAAATGATGAAAATTCATTACAAAGAGGGCACACACTGGTTTTTTTCAGGGCACACCTGAAGGGTTTTCTTTTTTTTCCTGTTGTGGTGGCCAACATTCTATAAACCTTCCCCCATCTTGTAAAACTCTTGGGTATTGCCCAATCCCTGAACATTCCTGCGACTTGACAAGCACTTTCCTCCCTTTATATGGGTTATGAGCTTTCACCAGTTGGATGATTTAGAAAAGAAACTAAGGGAACTGCCTTCGCCAGTGTGTGCTAGCTATCTTCATGGGGTGATGGAACACCCTTTTATCAGTATAAATATCCTCGCCAGGTTACTTTCATTTTGTTCGTACGTTTCTTTGTGCAGTGCCGAGAATATTTTTTCCAACACTGACTAATGACAAGAATTTAGTGTTGTAAATCAAGCTTACATGTAGGTCCTCTTGACTTCAAGGCTGATGAGCTTAAAAGACAAGCTATTTGTCTTCACACATCCAATCCACCGTAGTAAGGCAAGGACAGGAGAGCTATAGTGGGCATTTCCACCTTCAAGAAGAGAATAAGAGCCACCAGTACAAAGTGCTGGGAACCCTGAGTGTGTGCTGCCTGGATCACTTGTTTGAGACATGAGGTATCTGTCAATCAGGGGCAAGTTTTTGTTTTCAAAGTAGGTTCTCTGTGTGTGAGTCAAACCAGCCTGGAAATCATTATCCTCCTACCTCAGCCTTCCAAAAGCTGAGATTACGAATATGGGCCACCATGCCTAGCAGAATTTAGTTTTGCTCTCTGGAAATAACCGTAGAGACATAGTCTCTAATTCTTTCTGAGAATGGGTCCCTTATTTGTTGCGCTTCAAAGCCTAAGACCTCATCCAGTGGGCTCTTGGCTATCAGAGTGAATTATCTGACACATACTTATTATCACATTAGAATGTCTTATGTTTCAGCATAGCATGATAACCTTAAGGGGGCAGTAGTGGCACTCTTATCTTGGTGGTAACCAACAGCTCTCTAATTGGACTTAGGGCCTATTTAACAGGAGAGAAATAATGACTAGCACTACAAACCTAGCCAAGTACCTGGAGCCGTTTCATTAAACATGTTTAATTCCTAATTGAATTCTAAATACTAATCCTTATACTCACAGAGAAGTGCAACTTCCAGCACTCTCCAAAGAAACCTCTCTTTGCAAAACTGGTCAAAATGCAAGACACAATTGACTATGGAGTGTCCAGCACCAACTGGGACATCTACAGTACCTTCTTGCACCTTAGACTCATGGGACATGGCAGAAGATGGTATGGAAAGATATCCAGAGGAACAGGAAATCTACTGTGAGAATGTGTCTTCTAAAGAGATGAAAGGGAAGCTTCATTCGTGATTGGGCTGCCTAAAGAAGACTTCAAGTACAGCACCAATAGACTAACTTAGAAGGAGTAGATCTTACATGGTCCCATCCATGGGGACAGGAAGGAACTACAGGCAACCAAGGAAAGCTAAGAGAGGGAGTCTTCTCCAGGATGAGCCCTCAACTGGTTATCTATCACCAAGTGGTCACTTGTAACCATAAGCATTCAGGTAAAACTATATACACTGAACAGTATACTGTGTGTGTGTGTGTGTGTGTGTGTGTGTGTATGCAACAATAGCAGTTTAAAAAGGTTTCAAGAGAGGAAGGGAGCACATAGGAGAGATTGAAAGAAGAAAATGGAAAAGAAAAAATTGTATGATTTTAATTTTTAAAATTTTTAGATAAGAATGGCTCATGTTTGCAGTTGCCTCTTGTTGGAAAAATATCTTATAACAGAGAAGTTGGCTACTCTCATTCAAACTCTTTTTCAAAGGTGCTGAGATAATTTATGTTGTGTTTTATAAAAAAAGAAAAAGAAGAACCAGGAATGTTTGGTAGAGGCACAGCGGTGATGAGGTGGTAGGAGTTGCCTCAGCGGGTCCATGTTGAGACATACGATGAATATAGTATGAAATAGATTTTATTTAGGGCATGGGAAAGGGAGTTGAGCAAGGCAAAGAGACAGAGAAAGGCAGAGAGAGGAGAGGGGGAGGGGAAGGGGGGAAGGAGTAGAGGCCAGCTAAGAACACATGGAAAGAGAGGAGGGAGGGGAATGGGGCGGGAAGGGACAGAGGGGAAGGGAGTAAAGTAGTTAGAGAGTAAGAGGGTAACAGCGAGGAGAGGGCAAGCAGCTTCCTCCATTCCACTTCTGAGAACTTCACACACATGTACAATGAAATATGATTACATCTACTCCCATCACGTACCCTTCTTCAAGTCCTTTATGCCCTCCAAACCATCTCCCAACTTTATGCCCACTAAGTCCAGTTAGGGCTGCTCATAGGAGTGGGGACATCCACGGGAGCATGGACCTATCAGCAGCCACATCCTCAATAAAAAGCCAGTTCTCCCTTCCCTGGCAGCTATGCGTTACCACAGCTCATCAGTGTGGGTGGGGCCTGAAGATCACCTACTCCATCTCTATCGGTGTTTTAATGCTTGATCTTGTATAGGTCGTAATGCAGGTAATGACAGCAATGTGAATTTTTTTTTTATTTTTTAAAACGACTTTATTTTACAAAACAAAGATAAATGTACAGATTTTAAACATTTTTTGCTTAAAATTATACATTTTTGTCAGTACTGTTTTTTCAGACATTAAAATAATTTTTACATAAAACCATGTGAATATATTTTTTTAGTCAGTACTTGATTTTTTTTCAAGGGCTTGACAGTATGCATTGAAAACCTAATAGTTACAATGAGCGTAAAGTACATACAAAACAAAACGCAACATGGAAATAGTCAAAGTCTTCTTGTTTTGTAAATATATGTATATTTTTTTGTTTTCTTTATTTCTTGGACTTCATACAGTCTGTGAGTTGTTTCTGGGGGAGTGCAAGCCTCTGGGGTTAGCATCCCACTATCAGTGACTGCATATTATGTCTGTTCTTTTGTGACTGGGTTATCTCACTCAGGATGATATTCTCTAGATGCAGCCATTTTCTTAAGAATTTGGTTAAGTCATTGTTTCTGGTGGCTGAGTAGTATTCCATTGTGTATATGTACCACAATTTTTGTATCCATTCATCTTCTGAAGGACATCTGGGTTCCTTCCAGCTTCTGGCTATTATAAATAGAGCTGCTATGAACATTGTGGTGCATATATCTTTGTTGTGTATTAAAGTGTCTCTGGGGTATATGCCCAGAAGTGGAATAGCTGGGTCTTCAGGTAGTATTATATCCAATTTTCTGAGGTATCGCCAGACTGATTTCCAGAGTGGTTGTATTAGCTTGCAACCCCACCAACAGTGGAAAAGTGTTCCTCTTTCTCCGCAGCCTCACCAGCATCTGCTGTCATCTGAGTTTTGGATCTTGGCCAATCTGACTGGTGTGAGGTGGAATCTCAGGGTTGTTTTGATTTGCATTTCCCTGATGGCTAAGGATGTCAAGCACTTCCTCAGATGTTTCTCGGCCATTCGGTGTTCCTCAACTGAAAACGTTTTGTTTAGCTCTGTACCCCATTTTTTAATAGGGTTATTTGATTCTCTGGTGTCTAGCTTTTTGAGTTCCTTGTACACCTTGGATATTAGGCCTCTATCTGATGTGGTGTTGGTAAAGATCTTTTCCCATTCTGTTGGTTGCCGTTTTGTTTTCTTGACAATGTCTTTAGCCTTACAGAAACTTTGCAATCTCATTAAGTCCCATTTGTTAATCTTTGACCTTAGAGCTTGAGCCATTGGTGTTTTGTTCAGGAAATTTTCTCCTGTACCTATGTGTTCTAAATAGTCTCCTGTTGAACATGGAGCTCACTGATTGGCTTGTCCCATAAAGCCCCGGGGACTCCTCTGTCTGTCTCTTGCCAGCACTAAGATTGTAGGGAGCGTTTTAGCACACAGTTCATCTGGAAGTCTCATGCTTTGAATATTCCTGGCCCAGGGAAAGACACTATTTGGATGTGTGGCCTTCTTGGGATAGGTATGTCACTGTGGGTGTAAGCTTTAAGACCCTCATCCTAGCTGCCTGAATGAGAAACCTTCAGATAAAGGTATAGAACTCTCAGCTCCTCCTGCACCATGCCACGCTGTTATGCTTCCTTGATGATAATGGACTAAACCTCTGAACCAATTACATTAGCCCTGATTAAATGTTGGCCTTATAAGAGTTGTCTTGGTCATGGTGTCTGTTCACAGCAGTAAAACTCTAACACAGGCATCAGACAGGAAGGGAAGTCAGAATATGACCTCACAGCAGGAACTAAAGCAGAGACCTTGGAGGAACGCTGCTTAATGGTTTGCTCTCCCGTGGCTTGTTCAGCCTGCTTTTTTCATTCCCAGGGCCACCTCCCCAGGGGTGGTGCTACACACTGTGTGCTTGATCCTTCCATGTCAATTATTAACCAAGAAAATGTCCCTCAGTCTTCCATACAGGCAATTTGATGAAGGCATTTTCTCAGCTGAGATTCATCTTCCCAGATGATTCTAGCTGTGTCAAACTGACAAACACTAGCTAGCACATGCACCTTTCGATGGTCTAACATACTATGGGCAGCATTTTTGCCAGTCAATTCTACTAGCACATAACATGTACCCATTTTTCCATCATCCAAAACCAGTTTTCAACCATCTTCCCAGCAGTTACCTACATGTCCATGCCATGTTCCTCTACCCGTCTGCTTTACTAGCCACATACATTTTGAGTTTTGCACCTTTCAAACAGAGATTTGGGTTGTTTGTTTTGAATTTTTCTGCTATGTTAATTTTTTAACTACATTTTTAAAAAAAGAACCTCTAGAGTTGTTGCTATGTAATAATTTCCCCTAAAATAAAACCTCCATTTTAGACGGAAACTCTTTCATCCTGCAAGGAAAGTCTTTAAGTTCGGTAAATAAACAACTCAAAGGAAGTCCCTGAAACTGAATAGTTAATAGACCCTGACTTCCCAAGATATACACAAGCAGTATGGACTACTGAGAGACCTCTCAGTGGAGCCAGCTCCCTAGAAGAAGCAGAGACCAACCAGACTGCTCAGACCACCTGAGATGCCAGAAAGAGACCCACCCTCTCTAACCTGTCAAACTACTTGAAGGTTGTACAGTGTGCTCCAGATTTCCAGTGACACAACTGTCATGTCTGCCCCTGTAAATCCTCACGCATATCCCTCTAAGAAACCCCAATAGGACTCATTTGGTTCACCAAGTTATACTTCAGTGGTATCTTTGATCTGTTGTTGGTTCTCTATCTTGTTCACATCTTCCCAGGAGTAGTGTCTCACAACAGTTAGCAATTGTATCATTCAGATTTGGGGACTTATCAGTTTTGTCAGGATGCCTGCAGCAGTGGCCTCTAGAAATTTGGCTATGGTGAGATGGTTTAGGATGGCCTCATGTACAAATGTGCTGATTGTCCTGGTCATGGGTTTCACAGTGCCAATCATCCTAAGGAAACTAGCACAGGCTTCTTTATACTATAAAATCAGGGCTTGAAGCTCTAAAACAGTATTTCTACCACGTTCTAATGGTTAGAGCAAGCCACAGGTTAGCACAGAAATAAACAGTCCTCAGACAAAGTATCACTATAGGATGCTGGGTTGTACCACCCAAAGCATTCTTTCCCTGTCCACCTATTTTATAGCCAAGACCCTCTCCAGCAGCCACCTCTGAGAAAAGAAACCTCCAACCTGAATTCATTCTCTCCCCAGGAATTACTCCAATCCTGTCTCTCAGACCCACGACCCCCAGGAAAGAACCTCTGTTTCCTTCTATGTACCGCATTCTCTAAGGCCACTGCTGACTAAGGCCACTCAGAATTATGTTCAAGTTCACATTTTCGCTATGCCTACCCTGTTTCTTCTAAACATATTTCAAATGTTCTTTGTTTCAGAAAAAGAAGAGCTTAATGTAGAAAAATCTATAAGTAAAAGAGACATAGGGTTACTGTAAAAGTGGAGTTTGCAGAGAATTCAAAGAATGAAATACAGAGAGACCTCAACAGCAAGGGTAGACTTTATTAGTCGGAAAGAGCACCAAGACCTACGAGTGCTTGACAGGGTATGTGGGAGAGTTCATGGGATAGGTCTGCGCTGGGTTTAGGAAATGGGAGGGCAGGATGTAGTTTAGGATAAAGAAAAATCTGAATATGTTGTTTTTCAAAACTGGATCAGGAGACCTGATGTCTCGTGTTGGGGACCTCTGGGTATTCTTGTAGGCAGCAGATTTCCTGGAAATTTGAGCCTGTTTTGTGGCCTTGTCTTCGAAGGAGTTTTCTGTAGTTATGGCCATAATTATTGTATCTGGGTAAGAAGAGTTTACTTCCTTAAAGCAGAAGTAGATGTTTTTGAGGACTAGAAAAGTTCTCTCTTGAAAACCAAGTCCCCAAATCATTCTCAACCTATTGTATTCATCCAAATTTTCCTCATATATGTGTGTGGTATGTGATAATATATGTTATATGTTATATGTTATGTGCTATATGACATATTTTGTTATATGTTTGTTATGTGTTATATGTTACATATATATGTATATATATATATATATATAATAGCACAGTTATATGACAGCCTACCATACTTGCTCAATAAACTGTCCCAACATGCAATAGCTTTGACAGCAGCCATGTATTGCCTTCCAGTGTTCTGTGTTGCTGAGTGATCTCATAGCCTCTTCCATATTTGAGCCCTGTGTAGTCTGCCCCTTTAGTTACCCTAGGTCTGTCAAGCCAGTTCATATTGGTTCATATTGCAAAGCAGCACAGATTTAAAACATAACCACAAATTCTCTCTGTGTGCAGCCATGCCCTTTCAATAGGACATTCCAAATCTTGCTGAACCCAGATTCAAGACTCAACAGTGGTCAGCCAAGATGACCCAGACTGGCTCACAAATCATAAGAAATAACTAATGTTTGCTATTGTGAAGCTCTGAGTTGTGAAGGCGGTTTAGTCCACCTCATAAGCTGCGGAGATTAACATGTTATGTGACAGAAAGCAAAACAGATGCATGCTCAAGCGAGAATCGTTATATTAGCAAAGCAAAAATATATGCAGTGCAAAACCACAGGAAGAGAAGGCAGCCATCCATCCAGATCAAGCCAGCTAGCTGACAAGGTCTGTCCTCTCCTGAAATCATCCAGTAACATTTCTCTCCTGTCTGTCTCACATGGCACACGTGGGTTTTCACTGATAAAGGAAGTGAGTGTGGAGGAAGCTGTTGGCTGCCGCTCACTTGGTGTTTTGAGCATTAAAAACATACTGTAATCATTTTATTGGGAAAGCCATTGAGAATGGCCCTTTGGAGATGCTCTGATTCTAACTCTTCCTTTATTGGTATATTTTGGAATGACTGCACCAAACACAACACTGTCAGCAGCACATCTGGGCTTCTATTGCTCTCAAACCGTCCACTACTTCAAAGAAATACATCTGCTTATCCGGTTATAATAGTAGTGAGAATCACGTCACTTCTCTTTGCTTGCAGATTTCCCCAACAAGCCCTTCTTTTTCTGAAACTTCAGGTCAACAAAGTCACTCTCAGCATCCTTAGTACTTTCCCTCACTTCCTGCCTAACAATCAGAAGCAGACAGTAAACGTGTTTATGTCGTGACAAGAGTGTTCCAAGTGGAGCAGTCTGCCTTCAGTGAGATTTGAAAGGATCCTTTTTGTTTCTTTTCAGTTTGTTTTTTCTGTCTACTTGCTCCACAAGAATATTCTGAGCAACTACGGTCTGAAAATCATCATGCTGTGCAAGCAGAAGTTGTACTATCAGAAAAGGGCACGCTCCGTCTGCTGACCCCTAGTTCCCCTCTTCTGGTGATGCACAGGCTTCTCCTCCTGCACGGACATCCTCTTAATCAACTTTTTTTCTGGTAGACCTCACTGACCAGGCTTTCCAGAACATCAGTAGTCAGTTTTCTGTAGGATAGGACTTCTCTGCTGCTTCCAAAGGGTTCTTTGTTTTTGTTAAGCATAATTTGGATTGTAGATATCAGTTATGTTGGACCAAGATGGTAAAATGTTGACCACTCAATAGAACAGCTAATCGCTGAGATTTGGAAAGGCCAGAGGAAATTTAAAAAGGCCCAAAAGTAGAATGTTTCATCTACACAGAGGCTAGTGTGAGTAAAATCCATGGTATTTTAAATAATGGCTGTGTTTCTACTTAGTGTTCGGGTTGATATTATAGGGCAAACATAAGCTCCATTTCTAGCCACCTTCTACTCTTGTTGGGATTTGCTATTTCTATGTTCTCCCTCCCCCTCCCCATCCTCCCCTCTCTCCTCCTCCCTCTCCTTTCCCTCCTCCTTTCTGTCTCCCTCCTTCCAATTGTTTCTTCCCCCTTTTCTTCTTTCCCCCCTTCTTCAGTATTTGGACTTGATCTTAGAACCTCTCCACTGTGTTAAATCCATCCTCAGATTTTCTAATGTTTTTATGTAGAAATATGGTCTTGCTACGTTTCAGAAGCCATGTAAACCCTTCCACCCCACCTCCCCGACTTCCTGAGTAAAAGGCACACAAATCTAGGCCCTGGGCCAGTTCAGACACTCACTTTGTGCAAAATAGGGATTGGGAGATAATCCAATTAACAGATCTATGCAGGGGTGGATGGTCCATGCAAACCACTTACCAGCATGTCTGTTCTGGGGTAAGAGCGTAAGAAATGGTTGCTGCTATTTCCATGTTCCCATGTGTGAGCTCTAATGCTGACATTCACGTTTCTCTACAGCTTATAAACTTGGTCTTATTAGCTACTCTTACTATGACTACATTATGACTTTGATCCAAAGAGACAGCATGGATAAATAAGCTTTAATATCATAAATATAAACAAAATGCAAAAAAAATGTTCTATCTATACTGTGACTATTAGCCAAGATATGCTAATCTGACATACAAATCTTTGAATGAATTCAAATATTATTCAAATAAACAAACAAAAACCTACTCACTACTTGAAGTAGTTCTGGTATTTCATAACCACTAGAAATATGACTTCCTAAAAATTACATAATGAAATGTAAGAAAATTCCAGCAATACTTATTTGCCTGGAAGTCTCTGGCTACAAGTTTGAAAAGAGCTTAGCTTCATAATTCACACACCAAAAAAAAAAATGTGATAGGAATATGGACTTTTAGAAGTTTATACTAAAAAAATGTCAATACAATTTACAGTTCTTTAAATAAAAACATTTCGTATACAGAAATAATATTCCCATAAAACTGTGATGGAATGGAATGCTATTATGATATAATATAATATAATTCCCAAACAGCCAAATGGAAAATGCCAAAAGCAAATCTGTGGTTGAGCTTCTCATCCAAAGCAAAAGTTACTGTTTCTGTAACATTTGGAAACTATGAGAAAGTTTGACACACATTGCTCATCACTTAAATTTGCCAAATACATCTCACAAATGTTGGGAAGGCAAAGAGACAAGAGTGAAGTTGGCCAAGAGGTGAACTGCCCACCCCAGAGACACTAAGCTTGCTTTCTGGAGCAGTTTAACAACGCTTTCTGACATTCCGGGCTTCCGTCTGGGCACGTGGCCTCTGGGACTTTTTCCCTGCAAGACTGATAAGGAAGCCTGATACTTGAAAACACTAAGAAAATTAAGGCAGTAGAATTTTTGTTCACGGCTCTGAATACCATCTTCTAAATGGTTCTTGTGAGAAGGGACTTTGCTTGTTTTGCTCTCAATCTTGACCAAAATACCAAAAGCAAGGAGTGCCAATGTGGCACGGAAGAAATCCACGGAATCCAGAGTGACCTGCCCTGGTGGAAGTGCACCCTCTTTCTCACCCATCCCCAGGGACCTTCATTTTCATCCAATCAGTGAAGGCACAGGCAGCCTCAGAACAACCTCAGTGTGTGTTGGGGGGGCTTCCTTGCCCACTCAGCAGGGCTGTGGTACCTGCCAAGCAGCCAGTGTCAGTGTGGTTCAGTCAGCAGCTAAACAAATCCCTCCCCTCTGCCTCCATTCTGCTGACCTTGGTCCAGATGGAGAGGATGTCTGAGGACCGGGCATCTGTGTTCTTGGAGTGGGTTTCTACACAAGCACATGAGTAAGAGGGTGGGTTTCGGTTAAGCAAAGAATACAAGGTAGGATGGAAGTGAGGAAATTATTATTAAAACTTTTGTGAACTGTTCGCTAAAATGCCACTTTCTCTGAGATGCTGGCCGACAAGGGCAGCTCTACCCAATGCCTGTGCTCCCTGGTTTGTTTGTTTGGTAACTTGGCTCAATTTTTATGTGTCATGCATATAACGCCAAGTTCTGTTTTTTACTTCTTTTCTATCTACATTCACCTATCTATAGCAAGCCTATGCTGGTCACTGAGACTGCAACAGCTAAACAGATATGGCACCTAACCCCAGTTAGGGCTGCTGGCAGAGGCTGGCAGTGAGCATGCGCAGTGTCTTTCAGATGACAGTAATGGGAAAGAATAGGGCATGACTTTATGGAGAATGGCAGTTACAGCAGAATCATCAACGGAGGCCTTGCCGAAAATACAACCCCTTTTGTTTGGTTTGGTTTTTGTTTTGTTTTGAGGGGTGTACTGTTTGGGGGGGGGTCTTTTGAGGGGTGCTGTTGTTTTGTTTCTGTGTATGTGTGTGTGCTGGGGATTGAACTCAGGGC